>NC_054385.1:106867752-106987752 GCF_017654675.1 Xenopus laevis | reverse complement strand
TCGCTGTCTTAAATATATTGATAATGGGTTGAGTGCAGAGGACTCTTGTATTTGACTATATGTATTTTGTGGTCACAGCCTCATTGCACCCCCGCCTAATGGTTTTAAAAAATAGTGGTGAGCACAACTTTCCCTTGTTTGTTATAGTTTATACAGGAGCAGTGACCAGCTCTATGTTGTAGCTCCCACCCTTCCCAGCTATAGTCAGGTGATCCCACTGGTGTCTAATAAAAGGGCAGCCAAGTATGGAGGTTTACTTTGAAAGCAGCAAGTTAAGTTGCAGGTAATACCTAGTCCCTTTGTAAAATGTATAATGAAGCAATAGAATTCTTAATGAATCAGATAAAATTGAGCATAGGACTGGCCAGATATGGGATGACTTTGACGTAGTTGGCCAGCTTAAATATATTGCAATATATGGACAAACAATCCCTGTTTTGTTTAAAGGGTAAGGCATTTTTTAGTAGCAGTATGCACAAAATGTCGCTGTCTTAAATATATTGATAATGGGTTGAGTGCAGAGGACTCTTGTATTTGACTATATGTATTTTGTGGTCACAGCCTCATTGCACCCCCGCCTAATGGTTTTAAAAAATAGTGGTGAGCACAACTTTCCCTTGTTTGTTATAGTTTATACAGGAGCAGTGACCAGCTCTATGTTGTAGCTCCCACCCTTCCCAGCTATAGTCAGGTGATCCCACTGGTGTCTAATAAAAGGGCAGCCAAGTATGGAGGTTTACTTTGAAAGCAGCAAGTTAAGTTGCAGGTAATACCTAGTCCCTTTGTAAAATGTATAATGAAGCAATAGAATTCTTAATGAATCAGATAAAATTGAGCATAGGACTGGCCAGATATGGGATGACTTTGACGTAGTTGGCCAGCTTAAATATATTGCAATATATGGACAAACAATCCCTGTTTTGTTTAAAGGGTAAGGCATTTTTTAGTAGCAGTATGCACAAAATGTCGCTGTCTTAAATATATTGATAATGGGTTGAGTGCAGAGGACTCTTGTATTTGACTATATGTATTTTGTGGTCACAGCCTCATTGCACCCCCGCCTAATGGTTTTAAAAATAGTGGTGAGCACAACTTTCCCTTGTTTGTTATAGTTTATACAGGAGCAGTGACCAGCTCTATGTTGTAGCTCCCACCCTTCCCAGCTATAGTCAGGTGATCCCACTGGTGTCTAATAAAAGGGCAGCCAAGTATGGAGGTTTACTTTGAAAGCAGCAAGTTAAGTTGCAGGTAATACCTAGTCCCTTTGTAAAATGTATAATGAAGCAATAGAATTCTTAATGAATCAGATAAAATTGAGCATAGGACTGGCCAGATATGGGATGACTTTGACGTAGTTGGCCAGCTTAAATATATTGCAATATATGGACAAACAATCCCTGTTTGTTTAAAAGGGTAAGGCATTTTTTAGTAGCAGTATGCACAAAATGTCGCTGTCTTAAATATATTGATAATGGGTTGAGTGCAGAGGACTCTTGTATTTGACTATATGTATTTTGTGGTCACAGCCTCATTGCACCCCCGCCTAATGGTTTTAAAAAATAGTGGTGAGCACAACTTTCCCTTGTTTGTTATAGTTTATACAGGAGCAGTGACCAGCTCTATGTTGTAGCTCCCACCCTTCCCAGCTATAGTCAGGTGATCCCACTGGTGTCTAATAAAAGGGCAGCCAAGTATGGAGGTTTACTTTGAAAGCAGCAAGTTAAGTTGCAGGTAATACCTAGTCCCTTTGTAAAATGTATAATGAAGCAATAGAATTCTTAATGAATCAGCATAAAATTGAGCATAGGACTGGCCAGATATGGGATGACTTTGACGTAGTTGGCCAGCTTAAATATATTGCAATATATGGACAAACAATCCCTGTTTTGTTTAAAGGGTAAGGCATTTTTTAGTAGCAGTATGCACAAAATGTCGCTGTCTTAAATATATTGATAATGGGTTGAGTGCAGAGGACTCTTGTATTTGACTATATGTATTTTGTGGTCACAGCCTCATTGCACCCCCGCCTAATGGTTTTAAAAAAATAGTGGTGAGCACAACTTTCCCTTGTTTGTTATAGTTTATACAGGAGCAGTGACCAGCTCTATGTTGTAGCTCCCACCCTTCCCAGCTATAGTCAGGTGATCCCACTGGTGTCTAATAAAAGGGCAGCCAAGTATGGAGGTTTACTTTGAAAGCAGCAAGTTAAGTTGCAGGTAATACCTAGTCCCTTTGTAAAATGTATAATGAAGCAATAGAATTCTTAATGAATCAGATAAAATTGAGCATAGGACTGGCCAGATATGGGATGACTTTGACGTAGTTGGCCAGCTTAAATATATTGCAATATATGGACAAACAATCCCTGTTTTGTTTAAAGGGTAAGGCATTTTTTAGTAGCAGTATGCACAAAATGTCGCTGTCTTAAATATATTGATAATGGGTTGAGTGCAGAGGACTCTTGTATTTGACTATATGTATTTTGTGGTCACAGCCTCATTGCACCCCCGCCTAATGGTTTTAAAAAATAGTGGTGAGCACAACTTTCCCTTGTTTGTTATAGTTTATACAGGAGCAGTGACCAGCTCTATGTTGTAGCTCCCACCCTTCCCAGCTATAGTCAGGGTGATCCCACTGGTGTCTAATAAAAGGGCAGCCAAGTATGGAGGTTTACTTTGAAAGCAGCAAGTTAAGTTGCAGGTAATACCTAGTCCCTTGTAAAATGTATAATGAAGCAATAGAATTCTTAATGAATCAGATAAAATTGAGCATAGGACTGGCCAGATATGGGATGACTTTGACGTAGTTGGCCAGCTTAAATATATTGCAATATATGGACAAACAATCCCTGTTTTGTTTAAAGGGTAAGGCATTTTTTAGTAGCAGTATGCACAAAATGTCGCTGTCTTAAATATATTGATAATGGGTTGAGTGCAGAGGGACTCTTGTATTTGACTATATGTATTTTGTGGTCACAGCCTCATTGCACCCCGCCTTATGGTTTTAAAAAATAGTGGTGAGCACAACTTTCCCTTGTTTGTTATAGTATATATATATATATATATACTATATATATATAATGATTGAAGGACTCGCACACCATTCTTCAGTGAATAAAACTGTGTTATTTTATTCTTTTATGCATTTCCAACGTTTCGGCCCCCATTTGGGCCTTTAAAATAAAGGCCCAAATGGGGGCCGAAATGGGGGCCGAAATGTTGGAAATGCATAAAAGAATAAAATAACTATATAATAACTATATAACTATATAATCTATATACACACATACATATGTATATGTATTTATATTTATATTTATATTTATATTTATATTTATATATATATATATATATATATATATATATATATATATATATATATATATATATATATATATATATATATATATATATATATATATATATATATATATATATATATATATATATATATAATATATATATATATATATATACACAGTACAAACAATTACAGGGTTTGTGAGTTTTTTCAAACTTTTCAAGTTTTTTCCATAGGCTTGAATATGAGTAAGTGCCCCAATAGGCACAAAACGCAATAGGCCTTAACCTGTATTGTCCTGATAAATGTTTTTACATTTTTAACCATTTTTTGGTTATTATTTTTGAAAAAATTCACAACCCCTGTTATTGTATCCAACAATAAATTGTAAACCTCCCCCCCCCCCCCACACACAGGCAAGTAGTTTAAAATCTATAAAAACAAAAATTTCAAAAGTTTCCAAGAATAGTCCTTTCTATAACATACTAAATAATTGAAACCTCTGGTGTTTTATTGCACCGCATTCTTTTTTTTTTTTTAACTAAGAATATCTAAAAATAACCCAACCTCACTTCCCACAGAAACACACCATGTTCCCACCGAATTGGTTACTGTATCTTTCCGCCCTACGGCTATTGCTTTGGGGATTGTCCCAAGTTGTCACCTTGTTATAATTACACTAATTAAGTGTGCTTGAATGAAGCTGACAGACGTAGATAATAATCAGTGTAATACAACATGAGGTAAGATTTACACCAGAGTCTGCCCCATGCTGTTCTATGGCTTAATGTTCAGCCCTTTTGGCTGCGAGATCCCGAGCAATAAAAATGCTGGGAGTTAAGAGAAGGAATAGTTTGTTTGGGTTGTGTCTCTAGGGTTTGCACACTTGTGTATATCAGTCAGCTAGCAGACGCTGGATATAACAGGATGCTGCATGTCATATGATTACTGATCCATAGACAGCCTCTATACAACTGGTCATTCAGGCACAGGCAGCCTCAGTCTCCTGCGACTGTGGAATCTTCAGCTGCTCCCTTCAGAACAGATTCCGAATTCATCCTTCTCTTTCTGACAAGAATACCACAGATTCGGTAAGTTTATTGTGTTTCCACTGCGTCGTCTCACTTCTTTACTGCAGCAGAAAACCCTCCTTTGCCAAAAAACCTATAATTCTAAACCGCTTTCCAAAATACATTTAAACTGGTTTTTAAAGTGATTTGTAAATATTGCAGAAAGCAGTCGTTCTGACACCCGAATCAATGCAGCCAACTGATTAACAGAACTGGAGGACAGACTCCTTTCTTAAAGTTGTTGTTCACCTTCCAACACTTTTTTCGGTTCAGTTGGTTTCAGATGGTTCATCAGAAATTAAGACTTTTTTTTCAATTTCTTTCTATTTTCTATATGTGACTGTTTTTTCTAATATTTAAGTGTAAATCTAATTTCTCACCTTTCTAAATCAGCTCTGGGAGGGGGTCACCGACCCTGAAAACTGTTCTAAATTGATACATGTAGTTGATACATTTCTAATCTTTGTCCCTGCTGAGGAGAATCCCTGAGTTTCATTAGGGCAGGGGCAGACGGACAGATTCAGGGAGATTTCGTCGCCTGGGGACTAATTTCCTCTTCTGCGGGGCGACAATCTCCCCAAACTGCCTTCTCCCTGCTATAATAAGAAAACGCCTGCGCCAATGCACTTTGCGTCGCTTCAGTTTCAAAAGTCGCCCGAAGTTTCCTCGTGAGGCAACTTCGGGTGACTTCAGAAATCGAAACACCGTGAGTGCCATTGTGCTGGTGTTTTCTCATTATAGCAGACGGAAAGGCCGTTTGGGGCGATTTTCGCCCGCAGAAGCGATTAGTTGCCAGGAGACTAAATCTCCCCGAATCTGCCCGTATGCCCTGCCCTTAAAGGGATTGTTCACCTTCCAAACACTTTTTTGGTTGAGTTATTTTCAGATTGTTCTCCAGGAATAAAGACTTTTTTCTTCCTTTCCATTTTTTACTGTTTTTCCAAAATCTAAGTTTAATGTTCGTGTCTCTGGTGTTTGTCTGGCAGCTCAATAATTCAGGTGCAGATTCTGAACTGTTACAATTTTGCAACATTAACTTAAATACATCTCTGGAGTATTAGCAACTATTGTATCAATTCTAAATGCTGCTTTTAATAAAACCCAGGGATTCTGCTAAGCAGAGACAAACATAAGAAACAGTTTATATAGTCGGCGACCCCTCCCCTCAGAAAGGTGAAAAATTAGACACACATAGAAAATAGAAAGTAATTGGAAAAAGTCTTTATTTCTAGTGAACTGAAACCTATTGAACTGAAAAAGGTGTTGGAAGGTGAACAACCCCTTTTAAGAGTCAAATAGATAACTGCTTTCAACAGCAATTGCATTTAAAAATGAACTATAGAACTATTGAAAAGGTCTCATGAATGTATACGGAGAAGTTGTTCAGTGACATTATGAGAAAAACAAGTTTTTGGGGTGGAAATTCCCCTTTAAAAAGTTTTTTCTTGTGCAACTCTAAATAGAGGAAGGGGTTTTGAAGAACATGAAACTTTTTTTTCCATTGCGGTGTAATTCTTTATCGGTTAGTTGCTACAAAGCGTGCACAAATCCACACTGAGAACATCAAGCAGAAAGAATACAACACAAGGAAACTCAATGCATGGTCATTTGCACATTCCACCTTTTTTTTTTTTTTAATTGCAATTATTATTAGAAATACCCCCACCCTCCTTCTTGGTTCTTATTTGACACGGAGTGGAAGTCAGAAAAACCAACATATCCTGATACAGTGTTCATAAAAGTGTGAAGCAAGCAGATGAGGGAGATATGATTTACTGAAAATCTGACATTTAAACTCGGAGTGAGAAATGTACTCTTCTCGCTTGCAGCTCAGCTACAAGAAATTATGTTTTCCGTGACTGATACAAAGGTATTTGTACTTACATTTAATAAAAAAGCTAAGAGTTCCATGATTGTTTAATAAACAGGTATTTAGCTTATACGAACTGCACTTAGGGAAGTGTTAGACAAATAGGAACAGGACTGTATCACAGATAACTGACCACACTGTATATATATTGAAAGTGCATCCAGTTCAGTAATTAATGAATAATAAATATGTGAATAAAATAATATGCAATTCTTTGCAACTTCATTTATACTCAAGTTCCCTAAAGTTATGTGAAAATGTCACTGTAATTGAAAGCAGTGGTGGTTTATCGTTTTGTGCTCTTTGGTTTTGACTTAAAACAGTGTTGTAAAAAGTCAGTTCTCCTCCAGGTCAGAATGTTCGGGACCTGGAGTTTTCCCGGATAATGGATCTTTCTGTAATTAGACATTCATACTTTAAGTCTACTAGAAAATAAGGTAAACCTTAAATAACCCCAATAGGCGGGTTTTGCTTCCAATAAGGATTAATTATAGCTTAGTTGGGATCAAGTACAAGGTATTGTTTTATTTATTACATTTAGAAACATTTGGATTATTTGGATAAAATGGAGTCTATGGGAGATAGCCTTTCTGTAATTTAGAGCTTTCTGGATAACTGATTTCCAGATAATGGATTCCATACCTGTACTTGTTTTAGGGTTATGAAACAGAAGAGAATACAAACAGGCAGAGAGATCAAGCCTTCAACAGGACAACTGTACAAACTCGTGAAATAGGAGGACATCCTTTCAGGATAATAGCACAATACACAATTACTAGCAATTATTGCCCAAGTGTTTTCACGTACCAACTGACAGGGGCAAAAGTCTAGAAATCAAAAATCCAACGTTCTTTGATACCAATGGGAGCAGAAAATGCCAAGTAGAAAAAGTTGCGTAGACATGAGCAGAGTTAGTATTCAAACTGTCAAATATGCAAATTTATTAAATAACGTCAGTTTCTGTGCAAGTCTTCTCTTTGTAACTACGCCAGCGCTACAAGATTCATAACCACCAGTCTTTCTACAGTTAATAGCAGCGTAAAAAACAAAGAAGGCAACAGTATTTCTGTGCTTCTCATTGAATACATTCATAATAATTGAATACATACATAATGAGGAATGTTAATTATACATTCACCAAAGAGTCAATAAAAATAAAAGGGATTCTGTCATGATTTTTAAGATGTATTTTTTTTTTTATTTCTAAATTACACAGTTTACACTGCAAATCATTCACTTTACAGTTTCATTCCTGAACCAGAAAGTATATTTGTTTTCAGTTGTAATATTGGTGTGTAGTTTCATCAGGTCATTTTGCCTGGGCATGTGCTTTCAGTAAGAGCCAGCACTTTATGATGGAACTGCTTTCTGGCAGGCTGTTGTTTCTTCTACTCAATGTAACTGAATGTGTCTCAGTGGGACCTGGATTTTACTATTGAGTGCTGTTCTTAGATCTACCAGGGAGCTGTTATCTTGTGTTAGGGAGCTGCAATGTGGTTACCTTCCTATTGTTCTGTTGTTAGGCTGCTGGGAGGGGGTGGAAAGGGATGGTGATATCATTCCAACTTGCAGTACAGCAGTAAATAGAGACAAAAGAGCACCGGTAAAACACCTGCCAAAGCCGGGGCCTTTATTACTAATTTAACGGCAATATAGTTGTTTCTGTCCATCGCTCCGCCCCTTTTGCGTCACTATGTGGCCCCACCCCCTTTTGCATCACAGCTCGCCCCTTTTTGTTCCTGCCCCCCCCACTGGCCGGTAAATTTTTTTTTAGAAAAGTTGCCAACCCTAGTCTAGCCCCATGTAAGATTTCAAAATTAAATATAAATAAATCAGTTTGCTCTTTTGAGAAACGAATTTCAGTGCAGATTTCTGCTGGAGTAGCACTATTAACTGATGAAACAAGTATCCCTTTAACTTGAAGTTGAAATTCACTTATTATAGGCAACTTTTCAACTGGTTTTTAAAGGAGAAGGAAAGGTAAAAAAACAAATAAAGTTCTATATATTGGCCACAAAGTGAAGAGCTACTTACAGTAATCGTGCCTCTATACGTCTTTACCTTCAGCTGTATTCAATGATCGATGTTAACATTTTGCTAAGTGCATGGAATACAGAAGACATTCCTCTCATGAACAAAATCATCTCTATCAGGGCTTGCACATTTGCGTAAGAAATTTTGCAAGCCCTGCGCATGCAAACATGATCACTGTACTTCCACAGGCAAGCAATGCAAATCTGGTTAGGTGGTACCAGGCAACATCAACGGGGAGGTTATGGGGGAGGAATACATTTTACACATGCACACTTTTGTCAAGGTGACGCAGGATGTGACACGTACATGGCCAACATGGCGGCCACAAAGTCCGGAACAGGGAAAAACTTTAAAGGCACGACACAAGTTCTAGAAACCAAATTGGGTCATCAAACTATAGGGGTTCAGGAGGGGGGGCGTCCAAGCAACATTTTGAGATAGGTATTAAAAATTACCTTTCCTTTAATTACATATTTTGAATGGTTTGTGAATCATTAGCTTGCAACTAAAAATGCTACTGACCCTAGCAACCAAACTACAGATTGACTGAGGTTTCAGTATTATTGTTACTGTTATTTATTTTATTACTTATCTTATTTTTCAGATTAATGATGTGCAAGCCGGCCTGAATCTTGCAGGACCCGTGGGTGGGGCAGGTTTGGGCCAACTTCCCCACAACATCCTGTGACGGGTTCGGGCTGAACTTTAGCCTCAGTTCGCCCAGCGGCTTTTTTCTGCCCCACTTCTGCCTCTGCTCTGAACTTTCTATATAATCACCCAGTTCCCACCCCCTTTCGTGACATCACAGTGGGGCAGGAGTGGGTATACTGTATAAAGAGGGGATCATGCCGGGTTAGGAGGAGCAGCGTGTTAGAGTCGGGTGCAGGTCGAGTTTTTCTCGTCACTATTTCAGACCCTCTTCTGATCTGTTATCTGTACCAAACTGTAGAAATTCCAAACTGGATATCTACATGAAATAAATACATGAAATGAAATAATTACAAAAAAAACCCCACACAAAAAGTAAAGAGTGAAGACCAACTGTCATCATCACAATATGGGCCCCTAGGCAAATTCTTGTGTTTTGTCGCTCCATCTGAGTAAAGTGAATGGGAATTGCCGCTAAGCAGCAGGTCGTGTCTAGTGGCATTGCATTTTTTGCAATATATATCTGTCACTAGACAAGATCTGGTGTTCGGCAGCGATTTCCATTCACTTTGAAAAGGGTGGGGGAAATCTAGCTTTTACTCCCTGCTATGGAGCAAGAAAACACTTGGACAACAAAATGCTAGAAATTGCCCTACAAGTTCATTTTGCAGATATCAGTTGGCTCGTCTCCCACCATACACACTGAATATCGTACAAAGTGAAAATATGTGCGTCTCTCGCCACCTTAAAATAGCTCATGTAAAAAAGAAGGGTATCGTTTCCCTTTAATATGGTGGAGACAGCAGTATTGTATGACAATTTGTAATTGGTCTTCATTTTTCCTTCTCTGTGGTTTTTGAATTATTATTAGCAAATATACTAATTTCTGAGCTAGTTTTTTCTACTCAGCTTTTTACGCCCATTGATATCAATAGATTTTGCAAAGTCCATTGTGGTGTAAAATAACTGGGTAAATTCCGGAGTATGCATTCCAGAGTTATAAATAGGTTCACCAGAACTTTTAGAAAAAGAATTCACGTGCAAAGGCGACTCTGCATTATTTTAACTGCCCCAGCTCTATAAAGTAAATATTCAGTTCATTTAATACCAATTTTTGCACTTTTTCGGAGTAGTTACCAATACCTGTTTATAAATATTATGCATATTAGTGTGTGCTTTTGTCCATTTCTAGAAAGCATAATATTTATAATTAAAAATGCCTGCAGGTTTCTAGTAGGACTTTTTTTTATGGATAGGCTCCACTGAACACAACAAAACTAAAAATAAAAGACCACAGAACTTCCCAGCAAAGGAAAGACCCACAATGGAATGTGTAATGATACTCCAGTCGAAGGTCTTTCCCCTGCTTCTGTAAAGGTGTTTAGAGACTAACGTTTAATAATATTCCATTTGCTGGTCTTGCTTCTGCAATAAATCTTCATTTTTAGTGTTACTGATCCTTTAAAATGTGAAGATAGCAGCCTAAACACCAGAGAAATGATGTATGCATCGTCCAGGGCCGCTGTTTGTGCGCACCATGGTGCTGTCACTATGTGGTCAAATGATGCAGACTTTCTTTGCTGCTATAACAGCCGTTACATAACAAACTTTCCATTAGATGTTAGGACATTGTTGTTGGGATTTGCTTATTACCCAAAGAGTATTAGTGAGGTTGGGGGTCAGGCCTGACTCGCAGTCCGTGTTCCAATTCATCCCACAGGTGTTAGATTTGGTTGAGGTCAGACAAGTTCTCCCACTCCCATCTCAGCAAACCCATTCTGTATGGACTTTGCTTTGTGAATGGGGGGCATTATTGCACTGAAACAAGAAAGAGCCTTCCCCAAACTGTTGCCACCAAGTAGGAAGAACAGAATTGTCTAGATTGCCATTGTATTCTAAAGCCTTAAAGGGCACCTGTTGGCCGAAAATATTTTCCCCCACCAAAGGTGCGGGCTAATAGAGTCTGCACTCCGGTTAGGGGTAACAGTCGGTTTGTCTTAAAAAATTAGCCCCATGCCAGGGACACTTGCACTCGCTCCCAATTTGAGCTGCCATGTTGGGGCACACACATTATAATGAGTGAATGCTGAAACTAATAATAAGAGCTGGGGGAGGGGATCTGACCAAAGGTCGTGGGGCATGAATTTAAAAAGTTTAAAAAGTTTGACAACTACTGCTTTAAGATAATAATTAGCCCAATATGAGCGTGTTTTAAACGATTCATAATTTCCTTATCAATAGGACAGTTTTTTTTTTTAAATCTCACCTGTGTATTAATCAATGATTTCTCTGCAGACCCTTTGCCGATGCTTAGCATCACTTCAGACATACATGGGATAATGAGTACACTGGGGAAGGAGACACTGTCAGACTCACAGTTTAATCAGGCTTGGTGCACTGGCTTCTAAACTATAGAAAAACTATAGCAGAGCACCTGAGCAGTTACATTGAGCAGTTACATTGGCAGTTACATTGGTTACAAGATGGAAACCCTGTGTCTTTATTCCGTTATGATGTAATGTATTGTGGGCATGAAGCAGTGTCCCATTGAAATCCTATATCAAGATGGAATAAACATGCAGGGATTTCTGCTCTGTTGGCGCAGGGATTTCTGCATTGAAAGCCCCGGTCGTTCAAAAATGATCAGAGCACATTTGGGACTGATTTATTAAGGTTCAAATGGCAAATTCAAATTTTCTATATTTTTTTTGTCAAAACTCACAAATTTTCATTTAAAAGCACCAACTTGAATGTAAATTCGAATGTGAGATTTATCACAACTCAACCATGGAAACAGTTCTAATTTGAATATTCACCACCTTAAAGGAGAATTCAACCGTTAACTAAAAAAAACTCTACCCTGTATAGACCCCCCCACCCTACGTAGACCCCTACCTCCTCCCCCCAGCCTAACAGCCCCCCTGGGGAAATGCCCCTAACTTTTTACTTACCCCTCGGTGCAGATTCAGGGATTGCAGTTCACGGCAGCCATCTTCTGTGTCTTCTTCCTGCGCTTCTGCAATTTCCGTCCATTTCGGCACATGTGCAGTTGTCGCAAACCAGGAAATTGCTCCAACTGCGCCGCTTTGCCGGTCTCAGCCTCAGATTAGAGAAGACCTGGAAGATGGCTGCCGTGAAATGCGATCCCTGAATCTGGTTTTTTTTTTTTTTTAGTTAACGGTTGAATTCTCCTTTAAACCTGCCAAATTCATTTACAAGTCAATGCAGAGGTCCGTTGACCCATTTGAAGATGTTAATAGCCTTCCTGGCATTCAAATTGAGTTATTGAGTTTCATTCAAATTTAATTTGAGTTTACGGGTCAGTAACATTCATTGGATCTTTTGACGGTCAAAAAAATATTTACATAAATTTGATCTTTTATAAATCTGCCCTTAAGTAACAGTTTCTGGTGGAGGATGGATAGAAAAGGTTTCTTGTAGGGGCAGATAGGTTATAGAATGTCCAAAATGTAAGTATCGACGTCGTTGGAATATGTTTTTGTCTGTAAAAGGGATTAACAAGATTTGTCTGTTTTAGGTGATTGCTATATAATATCACATGGTCAACATACCTGCAGAAGAGGATGCCTGTCTTTATGTCAAGGCTCTCTTGATCACCTGTTAATGGATTAGTTCTTTTGCTGCAGCTCAACAGATTGGAGACGGGATGCTAACACAAAGCAATGAACACAAACCCTGTAATATAATCACCTAGTCCAGAGTGTGGGCAGAAGATGCATGCTGTTCTCTCACTGTTTGCCGCACTCATGATCACTACAAGCGTTGGCACGGTAGGAGCCAATGCTCTACTTTTAGTATTATTTGCATCTCATCTGAAGCTACGCACAGACACGTGGGCTCTCACACTAAACCTCAGCATCTGTGACTTGATTATCGGGATGTGTGTTGTTCCGGTTGCAATCTACAACTGCCTGTTCCAAGGAGGTATTTTCTCAGAAGGAGGCACAGCGTGTCAGCTTCTGGGATTCCTGTTTGTTTTACTCCAGTTGGCTTCCTTGAGCTCCCTGGTGTGGGCTACCATTGACAAGTTTGCAGAGGTTGGCTTCCCACTGCGATATGCCCAGCTTATTACTAAGAAGCGGATCACGTTTATTCTGGCGATCTTGTGGATTTATGCCATTATGGTTGCTGCCCTTCCCTTCATGGGCTTTGGAGCATATCGCTACAGCAAAGATGTCTATGTGTGCTTGCCAGCATTCGGATCTTCAACCACAGCCTACAGTGTATTGTTCCTGAGCGTGGGAGTTCTTCTCCCAATAACAGGGATAAGCATTCTGTATCTCTCCATCATTCACATCGCCAGATATCAAGCTAAACGGGGAACCTTCGTATGTAATGATCAGCACTGCTATTATGTACCAATTCGCTCTTACTTTAGGAATACGCTCATCCTCATTGTATCTGCATGTAAGTGAAACTGTAGATTCAGCGATGTAACTCTACAGATTGCAGGTTTTATTTACTCATTTCTAAAAACAGCATAAGTACAGACTCCCCTTCAATAATTGGGTAGACGATGTTGCTGTGCTATTAACACAAGGATGAGTACACATTAAAAAAAACAAAAATCTTAGCTTGAAACACATCCATTATTAATGCAGGCACGCTATAATACTTAATAATGGAATAGTAACAGATCACGATTAAAATTTAATTAAAACCAGAAGGTAGAATTTACTAGTCTTTAAACGACAGCTCAGAGCCCCATTTGACACTCAGAACGCAGTAACACATGGGACCAAAATGTGTTTTGGTGATGGAATTCATCTGTCAGTGCTCAAACTGTGCCCAGTAGGGTGATTTTCATTAAAGGGATACTGGCATGGGAAATTTTTTTTCTCAAAAGCGCAAACAGATTTAATTTTGAAATCTGACATAGGTCTAGACATATTGTCAGTTTCCCAGCTGCCCCCAGTCATGTGACAGTCGCTCTTTACTGCTGTACTTCAAGTTGGAGTGATATCACCGCTCCCCTCCCCCCCCAGCAGCCTAACAACAGAACAATGAGAAGATAACCAGATAACAGCTCCCTAACCGAAAATAACAGCTACCTGGTAGATGTAAGAACAGCACTTAATAGTAAAATCCAGTGACGTAACTAGAGGGGGGGTGGGCCCTGGCGCAGGACGCGTTGCCGGGCCCCCTGCCCCCCTCCGTACACCCGGAACCACCCGGGAATCAGCCCGGAATTCATGGCGCGTGAGCTGCCGCAGGGCCCTGAGGGGGTGCGGGCCCTGGCCCAATTGCACCCCCTGCTACCCCGGTAGTTACGCCACTGGTAAAATCCATGTCCCACTGGGAAACATTCAGTCACATTGAGTAGGAGAAACAACAGCCTGCCAGAATTCAGTTCCATCCTAAAGTGCTGGCTCTTTCTGAAAGCACATGACCAGGCAAAATGACCTGAGATAGCTGCCTACATACCAATATTACAACTAGAAAAATACACTTACTGGTTCAGGAATTATAATCAGGAATTATATTGTAGAGTGAATTATTTGCAGTGTAAATAGTGTAATTTAGAAATAAAAACTACATCATAAAAATCATGACAGAATCCCTTTAAATAGCATTAGAAGTGAAAGGAGAATTGAGTTTTTCCCTACCACAAGTCTCTGCTGGGTGTCAGAGGAGGTCTAAATGCCCCCTGTTCCATTAGCAAATTTAACAGTAGAGTCCTGCACAGGTCTAGTCGGTCAGGCAGCTGCCTAACTGGGACACACTGACCTGCAACCACTACTCACTGACTTCTGGGTATGTGGAAATATTCTTCCTCCACTATTTAACAGAGCAAACATAGGATAGTTAAAAATACACTCTCAGAATTGTTTTGTATTAAAAACAAAGAGTTAATGGTTCCGTCATGTTATATAAATAGTCACAATGGAAACTTTTAACCAAACGGTCCAATAAAAATATTTTTAAAAAATCCAAAACTTTTAACAGAAAGAGTAAACATTCCCATAATGTTAAAATGATTAACATGTGGCCGCTCAAGAGAAAACAGTAAGCATTTATAGTGCATGACGCTGCATATAATGCCTCTTTAGAGGGTACGTTGTTTGTAGAATGGATTGATAGATTTTCTACAGTTTTTTTTTCTCCACAGAAAAAGTTTTAAAGGTCAATTGTTACATAAAAAAATAATTTGCCTTCTGTAAATATAAAGGGGTTTTACACCTACCAAACACTTTCAGTTCGGTTGATTTCAGATTGTTCACCAAAAATAAAGACTTTTTTTCAGTTGCTTTCCGTTTTTTATGGTTTACCGATTTTCCAAATGTGAAGTTTAAAGTTAAACTTTCCGTTGTTTCAGTCTGGCAGCTCAGTGACCAAGGTGAGAACTGTTACAACTTGCTGCATTAGTGGATACATTTCTTAGGAGCAACTATGCAATGTTAGCAACTACTGTATCTACTAGAACAGCTGCCTTTAAAGGGGTGGTTCACCTTTGGAGATAACTTTTAGTATGATGTAGAGAGGGATATTCTGAGACAATTTGCAATTGGTTTTCATTTTGCATTATTTGAGGTTTTTTGAGTTATTTAGCCTTTTATTCAGCAGCTCTTCAATTTACATTTTAAGCAATCTGGTTGCTAGGGTGCAAATTCACCTAGCAACCCTGCACTGATTTGAATAAGAGACTGGAATATGAATAGGAGAGGAGCTGAATAGAAAGATCTGGAATATCAAGTAGCAATAACAATACATTTGTAGCCTTACAGAGCATTTGATTTTTAGAAGGGTGTCAGCGACGCCCATTTGAAAGCTGCAAAGCGTCAGAATAAAAAGGCAAGTTACTATAGAAAATAAAAACCAATTGAAAAGCTGCTTAGCATTGGTCATTCTATAACATACTAAAAGTTGCCTTTAAAGGTGAACCACCCCTTTAATGAAAAGGGGTGGTTCACCTTTTAGGTACCTTTTATTATGTTCTGGAATGGCCAATTCTAAGCAACTTTTCAATTGGTTTTCTTTATTTACTTTTTATAGTTTTATAGTTATTTGCCGTTTTCTTCTGACTCTTTGCAGCTTTCAAATGGGCGTCACTGACTCCCTTAAATGCTATTGTAAGGCTACAAATGTATTGCTATTGTTACTTTTTATTACTGATTCTTCTATTCAGGCCTCTCCTATTCATATTTCAGTCTCTTATTCAATTCAATGCATGGTTGCTAGGTTAAACTGGACCCTAGTTACCAGATTGGTTAAGATGCAAATTGAAGAGCTGCTGAATAAAAAACCTTGCATAATAAAAAATGAAAACAAATTGTAAATTGTCTCAGAATATCACTCTCTACATCATACTAAAAGTTATCTCAAAGGTGAACAACCCCTTTAAACTTCAGTACGATTACAACTAGATAATAGAAAGTAATTAAAATAATTTCTGGTGAACTACAGTATATGAAAACAGCTGAACTGGAAAAAGTGTTGGAAGGTGAACAACCCCTTTATCTTCCTATAAGCCACTGAGAATTGTTACCCTTCAAGTGGTGAAATAATTACAATGAATTAAAACTGAAGGGCATGGTGATCCTTTGCTTTACAAAGACTTGTGAAAAGATTTTCCTGGATTTTCAGCATTGGATCTACTATCTGGATGCTTGGGCCTGGGGTTTCCAAATAAGGGATCTTTCTGTAATTTGGATCACTATACCCTAAGGCTGCTAAAAATCATTTAAACATTAAATAAACTCAATAGGAGTGTTATGCCACCAATGTGGATTCATGCAGCTCAGTTACCGTCAAGTATAAGTTACTGTTTTATTATTATTATTATTATTATTAGTTATTTGCTTAAAATTACCTCTATGGGAGATGGCCTTCCCGAAATTCAGGACTTGGAGATAGGGGATCCCATACCTGTTTAAAACAATACCATGTACTTGATCCTAGCTAAGGTATAATTCTTATTGGAGGCAAACATTTTGGGTTTATTTATTATCTATTGGGTTTATTTATTATAGACTTAAAATATGGTGAGCCATATATACAGTGGTGTGAAAAACTATTTGCCCCCTTCCTGATTTCTTATTCTTTTGCATGTTTGTCACACAAAATGTTTCTGATCATCAAACACATTTAACTATCAGTCAAAGATAACACAAGTAAACACAAAATGCAGTTTTTAAATGAGGGTTTTTATTATTTAGGGAGAAAAGAAATCCAAACCGGTGTGAAAAAGTAATTGCCCCCTGAACCTAATAACTGGGTGGGCCACCCTTAGCAGCAATAACTGCAATCAAGCGTTTGCGATAACTTGCAACAAGTCTTTTACAGCGCTCTGGAGGAATTTTGGCCCACTCATTTTTGCAGAATTGTTGTAATTCAGCTTTATTTGAGGGTTTTCTAGCATGAACCGCCTTTTTAAGGTCATGCCACAACATCTCAATAGGATTCAGGTCAGGACTTTGACTAGGCCACTCCAAAGTCTTCATTTTGTTTTTCTTCAGCCATTCAGAGGTGGATTTGCTGGTGTGTTTTGGGTCATTGTCCTGCTGCAGCACCCAAGATCGCTTCAGCTTGAGTTGACGAACAGATGGCCGGACATTCTCCTTCAGGATTTTTTGGTAGACAGTAGAATTCATGGTTCCATCTATCACAGCAAGTCTTCCAGGTCCTGAAGCAGCAAAACAACCCCAGACCATCACACTACCACCACCATATTTTACTGTTGGTATGATGTTCTTTTTCTGAAATGCTGTGTTACTTTTACGCCAGATGTAACGGGACGCGCACCTTCCAAAAAGTTCAACTTTTGTCTCGTCGGTCCACAAGGTATTTTCCCAAAAGTCTTGGCAATCATTGAGATGTTTTTTAGCAAAATTGAGACGAGCCTTAATGTTCTTTTTGCTTAAAAGTGGTTTGCGCCTTGGAAATCTGCCATGCAGGCCGTTTTTGCCCAGTCTCTTTCTTATGGTGGAGTCGTGAACACTGACCTTAATTGAGGCAAGTGAGGCCTGCAGTTCTTTAGATGTTGTCCTGGGGTCTTTTGTGGCCTCTCGGATGAGTTGTCTCTGCGCTCTTGGGGTAATTTTGGTCGGCCGGCCACTCCTGGGAAGGTTCACCACTGTTCCATGTTTTTGCCATTTGTGGATGGATAATGGCTCTCACTGTGGTTCGCTGGAGTCCCAAAGCTTTAGAAATGGCTTTATAACCTTGAAATTGAACTCAGGTGTGATAAACCACAGTTAAGTTATTTTTTAACAAGGGGGGCAATCACTTTTTCACACAGGCCCATGTAGATTTGGAGTTTTTTTTCTCCCTTAATAACGTAAACCTTCATTTAAAAAACTGCATTTTGTGTTCAATTATGTTATCTTTGACTAATAGTTAACGGTTTTTGATGAGCAGAAACATTTAAGTGTGACAAACATGCAAAAGAATAAGAAATCAGGAAGGGGGCAAATAGTTTTTCACACCACTGTATCTCTTACAGGTGCCACACTTGTTCCATGTTTACTTCAGGTGCACAGTAAGCACAGTTCATATATTATAGAAGAGACCAGCAACATAGCATTTTTTTTCAACAACAGAGCTGTGCGCATTAAAGGGGATAAAAAAAAAATCATCAAAATAAACCTTTAAAAGAAGCTATATTTTCCGTTAAAAACTGTTAACTGTTAAAAAGATATAGCCTCTGGTTCCCTCCTGGCCACCTACCACGGAACAATTAGAAGTAGCGTCCACCCATACTTCTCTGTGCAGTGGGTACCAATAAGAAGAAGCGACAAATCTTCACTACTTCGGGCGACTAATCTAACCAAAAATGCCTTCCCGCCGGCGGGATGGCATAAGAATTGCTTCGGATTTCTGAAGTCGCTCGCAGTTGCCTCATGAGGAAACTTTGTGCAACTTCAGAAAGCATTCATATTCCATTCTGCCGGCGATTCGTATTCTTGCAGGTGGGAAGGCATTTCATGGAGATTGGTCGCCTGAAGTAGTGAAGATTTGTCTCTGGGTGACTAATCTCGCTGTCTGCCACTACCCTTAGGCTCCATGTATACCCACTTCTGATTGGTTCTTGCTGCACAGACAAAGACATTTTTATGGTTCATTATTAGACTTAAGGTATGGTGATAAGGGTTAAAGAAAGACCCCTTATCTGTAAAACCCAAGGTCCCAAGCATTCCAAATAATAATTATTAAAAAATAACCCCATAACCTATTAGATAGCTATACAATTTGTGTAGAGATTTGCTTTCTGATTCATTTTAATTAGTGCCTAATACGGAATTCTCACATCGTAATAATGAAGCACGGAACAACAATACAGTCAAAGAAAACCAGGGAATAAAATTGAGAACTGATTCTGTTCACTAAAAGAAGACGCAAAGGCAGAAAGGGGAGGAATAAAAACAGAGGTTTATGTTCTGGATGAAAGTAACGATCTCATGTTAAAGGGCTGGTTCAACTTGAAGTTAACTTTCAGTATGTTATAGAATGACCAGTTCTAAGCAACTTTTTAACTGGCCTTCATTTTTGAATGTCTACAGTTTTTGAATTATTTCTCTTTTTCTTCAGACTCTTTCCAGCTTTCAAATCAAAAACTGCGTTACCGTGTTAGCCAAGAATGGTGTAGACTTTATGCATAATCGGAAATGCAACTTGATCTTTGCACAGGATGTATTTGCAGGTTTCACATCTGTTGCAGGGAAATGTACACAGCTTTCAAATGGGAGTCACTGACCCCCATCTAAAAACAAATGCTCCTATAAGGCTTCAACTGTATTGTTATTGCTACTTTTAAGTACTCATCTTTCTATTCAGACCCTCTCCTAATCATATTGCAGTCTCTTATTCAATCCCATGCATGGTTTGCGATGGTAATTTGGACCCTAGAAACGAGATTGCTGCAATGGCAAACTTGGGAGCTTCTGAATAAAAAGCAAAATAACTCAAAAACCACAATTAATAAAAAATAAAAAACCAACTGCAAATTGTCTCAGAATATAATTCTCTACATCATACTAAAAGTTAATTTAAAGGTGAACAACCCCTTTAACTATAGAAATTCAACAATTCTTTGCACATTCTTATTGTTACTTTCTGAGCTCACCCAAAGCCTATAATAAGGAGACAACAGGTTATGTTATAGGCTGGCAGTATACTACTGGTTGTTACTAACACCAAGAGACAAATTGCTCCCATGATGGCAGTTAACCGTAGCACTAATAATGGTGTTTTCCGTCTCATTCCAGTTTATTTGCTGGTGTGCTGGATACCATCAGTCACAATTGGCTTCTATGAAACATTTTACACTGCCAATGTTCCTGTGATTGCAAAAATGATTTCCATTTGGCTAGTGGTGTTGACGTCGACATTGAATCCCTGGATCAATTCACTGGCTCAGAGGTGAGAACTTACTAATTAGCTACATTTTGGGATATGGTCACACACTTTGCTATCGATCAAAACCTCAAGTAGAAATGGCAGCTGCGAAAACTGGGTTGTACCATGCAGAATAGCCACTGCTAATGGAACATGCCTTCTGATTCCTTCTACAGGAACAACAGGAGAGCTCTACGGGAAAGTTGGCGGAAGCTAAAAAGAATATTTGAAAGCCTCGGCTCCAGCTCTGAGCCACAGAATGACAATAATGAGAGGAATTTGGGTATCCAGTCTCAGCAGTGTCTGCCCGGGCATAACACAGAGAGACTGGCACATACATGACTGCTAATGGCAAGGACTCAGGACAAGTAGAATACTAAATCTGGAGGTAATAATTGTCATGGTTGCTCATCTAAAGATGTTTTTTTTTAAAGGAAATGTAATACCGAACACCTTTCCAATACACATTTATTTTAAAGTTGTTAATGTGATGTGCGATGGAACTGTATCTGTCTGGTTCTATATAATCTCTGCTGGTTTTGACTTTAGAAATAAACTTGCGGGAGAACTGACTGAGCAGGATTGTGGACAGAATTGTTTAATCATCACAAGCACTTTTATCCTTGATAAAGGCCCCAATGCGGGCCGAAACATTGGACGCACGGTGATATGTAAATAAAAGCACGATTATTTATTTGAACTGGAGTGCCGGTCCATCCTTTGATGATTATACAACATTATTTTGACCAAGCACCCGTGAAAGCATCTGAGTGGTTGGAGTGCAGGTACCATGGACATATTATATATATATATATATATATATATATATATATATATATATATATATATATATATATATATATATATATATATATATATATATATATATATATATACACACACACACACATATATACATATATATATATATATATATATATATATATATATACATACACACATCTACATACATACGGTGGTTTTCCGCACTACATTAGAAATAAATGACCCAGGGGCTACCTGTAAAGAGCTGCAGCGATAAATATCCAATGTAGACAGGTGCACACTGGGAGCCTTTAAAAGTTAAAAAAGTATTTTATTTATAAATTCATTTTAAAAGAACAGGCCAACGTTTCGGTCTCCATTTAAGACCTTTACATCTAAGTCCAGATGGTAACTGCACTCCAAGTCCAATGTGTATTTACGGGTGCTGGGTCAAATCAAATAATTCTTATAGATGGACCCGCACACCAAATTCTTGTGCCACAAAAGATTTTATTAATTCATCACTCGTGCATCTAACGTTTCGGCCCACTTTGGGGCCTTTATCAAGGATAAAGTGCTAGTGATACCAAAAGGGTTTAAATACTCATTTCCTGTTACATTCTGGCACCTTTTTTTTTGTAACAGGAAATGAGTATTTAAACCCTTTTGGTATCACTAGCACTTTATCCTTGATAAAGGCCCCAAAGTGGGCTGAAACATTGGATGCACAAGGAACCCCCTTCCCCTAAAAGATATATTGGATCATTTATTGGACACCCAACGGACACCCAACTGCTGTATGAAGACAGAATGCAGAGAAACAGATGCTGAGAGAGGAACAGTGAAGATGAACTTGATTATTTCAGAAACTATACCGAATATTTAATTGATTGTATTTAGAAAGTTTCTTATTTCAGTATGGTAAAGCCAATATTACATTTTCATTTCCGCGATAGTTCCCCTTTAAGTATAAACATTAACTGTGTCTTGTTTCACATTCTTTGCAGGTTAGAGAAATGACAAAGCATACTGACCCAACACCAGTGATACGAGAGCAGTTATAAACTGCTAAAAAAAAAACTTTTTGAACAAGGCCAACTGTTGGTCATTGAAAGCATTCCAGAAGAGACGGAAGTTGTGGAAAAAACACGGCTTCCATTAGATATGTCATACGTCATACAGCATACAGAATGAAATGCAGGAAATAATGTATACTGTAGCTTGTCACAAATTTAACGGCAATTCTCAGTTTTGCAGCTCAACTACGTCTTTAAACTGCTGATGCAATTGTACATTTGATTGTTTAGATGTTTTCTCTTGGGCTAAAAAAAGTCTTTTCTTTTTTTTACTTGCATATACTATGTATATTAATATTTATTGAGTGACTCATAGGGCAGCTAGCCCCATTTGTGTGCTATAGACTGTACCATAATGTGGAAATGGGCACAAAAGAGCAAAGCATTAATAAAGAAAACAACAACAAACTGGCGAGTTGTAAATTTTAGAGTATCATTATTTCCCTAGCAGCTTTCATAGGATATGCAGTATTTATTTTTATATACTGCCGAGTGTCTGTGACTATTTTTGGAAGCAACATCTGCTCTGAATTTGAAAAACTGTTAGAACCAATCTGGGTTTTCTCTGCCTCTAAACATCTTGACAGCTTCAAGACTCTAAATCTAAATGTATGCTCCATTATAACGACTGGGCTTTGCGTTCCTTTAAAATTATTACTATTATTAACAAAGATCTCACATGGGTTCTAAATAACCACACTTGAGGCAGTCAGGTGCAACACAGAAAATGTGGAACATACAGAACATTTTTGTATAGTAGATAAGCATGCCAGTTTAAAACGTTAGAGTTTTTATTTTTTTCACAGTTTTCTAATCAATATTTGAACTTACCTGATTGACAACTTCGAAGTAAACTGCCAGGGTTGTGCAAGGGTTGATGCCACAGATTTTCCACTGACAGGTGCCACCTGTACCAATCTCCTATTATTTAGGACGACACAATTATAGTAAGAATAATTTGAAAGACACCCTAAAATATAAACAACATTCAGCAGTGCAGAATATTTGTGTTTCCTAGGATTACTGTAATAAAGCTTTTTACTCCTCAGGTTGTAAAATGTTATATCATGTCAGCTAAAAACATAAAATAAAGATAAACGAGACCATTACCAGTTGAACAAACTCACATGGCTTCAAAGACACTTTAATTGCAGCTTTAGAGGTTCAGAAATAGTTTAGAAACCGAGCATCAGTATCATTACATTTCACGTTCCTAGATCTTTTACCAACATAACATGAAAAATATAAGATAGAGAAGAACACTGCATCCTGTCATGCAAAGCCTGTTTTCATTTTCTGATCCCATCCTGTTTTTCTGGGATAAAGTACTTGTCCATCAAGCGTGTTGGACCTGAGCTACATAATACATTAAATGGCAAAGTAAGACCATGTACATAGGATACCTGATATTTTTCATTAGTATGGGTCAAAAAAATAAAATAAATAATAGAATTTATCTCTAAGCCTGAATACTAGTTAGGGTAAGATTTGGGGAGCAGGACCGCCATCAGAAATCGCAGGGCCCCATACGACAAAATTTCCTGGGCCCCCTGGGCTGCACCCACCGCAAGCCCCACCTACAGGTCCACCCTCCCCACCCCCACAGGTCCGCCCCCCACCACACAGTAAAAAAACAAAAAAATATTGGTGGCTAGGGTTCCCACATGTTAATAAAAAGATATTGGTGGTCAGAGTCCCCCATAAAAAAACATTTGTGGCCAAGGCCCCCCCCCATTAAAAAATATTGGTGGCTAGGACCCCACATGAGAAAAGAAAAATTGGTGGCCAGGGCCCCCCCTACATTATGAGAAAATTGGTGGCCAGGGCCCCTTAAACGTCCATGCCTTCCCGAAGTCAGCAGCTCTCAGAAAGATGCGGGGCCCGGCTAATCAAGTAAGTGTGGCGTGGCAGGGCCCCCTACAACTCTCGCCCCTGTCCCCCCCTGATGGCTGCCATGTTGGGGAGAGTGCATATTTGCACTCCTATATATACCTGAAATCCAAACTTGAAACCCAACTGTAATGCAGTCCTATAGCGTCCCCTAGTTTTCTACAGAAGTTGCAGAAACATGTCATTACAGATGTAAGAAAATTCACCAATAAGAATTCTGCTGATCAAAAACGTAATTTTAAATACAATAGAATTAGCCCATGGGAATGCTGATTGCCAATATTATGTCAGACATCTTGCTGTTATCTTACATATAGCGATAATTATGTCATTTTTGTCTTCATTATAATACACTGGAATTAAACAAGGGGATAAAGGACAGGGTTGTTTATTTCTGGAAAACTGTGCTTAAAGCTTCCAGCTCCAGTTGCAGGAACAAAGAACATTGAGCCAGATGTACACAGAACAGCTGGGACTGTCATTGGAGAAATTTTTCTTTTGAAAGTTTTTATTTATTAACATTTATTGGAGAAAGAGAGAGTAGGGAGTGAAAAAAAAGGGGGAGAAGTGTTATAGAGGAAGAAGAGAAGAGGTATTAATGGGCTTCTCTGTCACTGAGTTACAAATCATACATATACATTTGTGCATTATAATCAGTGTACACGGCTATCAACTAGCCAAATGTTGGTCCTTTTATGGTGTCATACTGTCCATCTGGGGGTCCTCTAGCTAGCGGTTCCAGATCTTCTCAAACGTGGGTGGACATCTATGTGCCATATATGTTAATTTTTGGTGGGAAGCATGTCGTCTATTAAGTCATTGGAGAATTTTAAAGGAGAACTAAAACCTAACTAAAGCAGTAGGCTAGAAATGTTGTACATTATGTTTTGGGCTTCTGTACCAGCCCAAGGCAACCACAGCCCTTTAGCAGGGAAGAACTGTGCCTCCAAAGATCCCCCAGTAGCTCCCCATCTTCTTTTCTGTTGATTCACTGCACATGCCCTGTGCTGTTGTCACTTACTGAGCTTAGGGACCCACTCACAATATACAGTACACATAGAACAGAAATGTGACAATATAAGGCTGATTAGTAATTAATACAGATAATTACTACATGGCAGTACAGAAAAGAGTGCAATTAGCATCAACATTTCAACCTTGTAGCATCAGCTTATATTACAGACCAACCTCATTTTCTGCTGGATAATTTGTGACGACCCCTAAGCTTAGCTTCTCAACAGCTGCTCAGAGCCCACTGAGCATGTGAGTGTCACAGACACTTTCCAAGATGGTGACCCCCTGTGACAAGTTTGAAGTCCTGGACCATTGCTGCTATTGAGAAGCTGAAACTTTAGGCTGGTGCAATAAGTTCGGTATATAACATATGGCATTTTAAGCCACATTCATTTTTATGTTTTAGTTCTCCTTTAATGCACCCGCTGACTGTGGAGATTTGGAGATTTGGAGATAAAATGTTGGAAAAGTGTTTTTGTGCAATGTTGCTTTTCGAATAAAACTCTGATGTTGCTGGACTACAGCCTCAACCTTCATTATATGTTACATTATTCAGGGATTTGTAGTCGAGCAACCGAGCAAAGTTTATTTGAGCAGCACAAGTTGAGTTTACTACCCCTTTAATTACTGTTAATTACTGCAATGAAATTGTGTATCCCATATATACTTGGAACCTTGGCTGAGTGACTGATAGATCAATATTTTCCTATACCCGTATTGTGAGCGAAGATGGGCCTTGATCCAGGTAGGAGAACCAAGGGAAGTTAGATCAGACAACATTTGAACAGTACTTTTAAATATCCAATGTAAAACCAGTTTAGATAACTTATGAATTACACATGGGGCAGATTTATTGAGTAAATAGTAAATTCGAATTAGAATTTTCAAAATTCACACATTCGAATTTTAATCCCCCAATTCAAAAATAAATTTGGCTGTGAGATTTTTCACACATCAACCATGGAAACAGTTCTAATTTCAAATATTCCCCACCTAAAACCTGCCGAGTTCATTTACAAGTCAATGGCAGAGGTCCATTGAACCATATGTTAATTGCCTACCTGAAATTTGATTTCTATTCAAATTTTCAGGTCGGGACTATTCGATCAAATATTAGACATTAAAATTGTTTCTTAAATAACCTCCCATTTGAGTTGTGAGCATATTCAAATGCATAAAGAGTAACAAAAAATTCACATAAATCCAAAATTCAACCTTGATCAATCTGCCCAACAATTTCAGTACCATGTAATATGACTGTTAATAATTTAATACTATTTAGTCTTTTGTTTCTATAATAACTTAAGGAAAATACTACAAGCTTTCTATGTCTAAATAATTTCTAGAACAACACTTACATTTTCAGAAACACATGGACCTTTGGCATTGAGGGATACACATGGCCCAATGGCGCCAGATATCTTTAACTCTCTCGAGGTCTTCAAAGAACATAAATAAGAAAAAAGAAAAGTGAGAATTTCAATACAAAACAAATACAAATTAAGTAATCCACGGCTTGCCCTTCACTGTGCAGGAACTATGTTAGGAATTACATAGATGTATTCATTTCCTAGTTTACTAAATGAAAACTGGTAGAACTATGCCATTTCACTTTAGCCTACAGTGTGCCTGGAAATAAGGCAGCCCCATTTTTTTTTCTTCAAAATAAGTATTTCCATGAAGCCAAAAGGCTCTCCTTTCAATTTACAGCTTTTTCATCTTCCATCACAAGCATCTCCCTTATTAAAAGACCAGTAATGCCCAAAAAATGAAAATTATTCCTTTGAACTGACATTCCTATTTTTACCTGGATTCAAAGTAGGTGTCTCTATAGATACCCAGGGTCAGAACTAGGGGAAGGCAAGAGAGCCATGTGCTTTGGACATAATGGCTGGGAAGACCCAGTTGGAGGGGGTGCAAATGGTGAGTTGAGTAGTTGAGTGTGTTAGTATGGTACGATCAGAGGGGTCAGGAAAGCAGGCAGGGTGCCAAGTCAAGTAGTATTACCTTGTTTTAGTGCTTACCTTAATTTCTAGGGTACCACCAAATGCCATCTTGAAATTGCCCTGTGCGTCTTTGGTAAAAACTCTTTGGAAGGTCTGTTTGAAGAGAGATGTATTGAAGGCATCACCCATCACCATGTACCCACTGTACAAAGAAAATTAAATCAGAGTTATTGTTGGCAAATAAAAGTATCTCCCTGCAATTATCAGACTTACAGTTCTTAACTTAGTAAACTGTCAAGCAACAGGCGTATTGCAGTAACTAGTGTTTGTAATAGTGATTATTTCAAAAGGAAGTCACCTAAGAGCTCGAATATGCTCAGCTCTGTGCTTTCTGGATATTACAGAAACAGTCTCAATATCAGCCTATTGAATAGCAAGTCATGCATTCAATTCAATAAGGGGCCGATTCACTAACTTCGAGTGAAGGATTCGAAGTAAAAAAACTTCGAATTTCGAAGTTTTTTTGGGCTACTTCGACCATCGACTACGAAGTATAAATCGTTCGACTATTAGACCATTCGATAGTCGAAGTACTGTCTCTTTAAAAAAAACTTCGACCCCCTAGTTTGCCATCTAAAAGCTACCGAAGTCAATGTTAGCCTATGGGGAAGGTCCCCATAGGCTTGGCTAACTTTTTTTGATCGAAGGATATTCCTTCGATCGTTGGATTTAAATCCTTCGAATTGTTCGATTCGAAGGATTTAATCGTTCGATCGAAGGAATAATCCTTCGATCGTTTTGTTCGAATTATCTGCGCTAAATCCTTTGACTTCGATATTCGAAGTCGAAGTATTTCAGTTCCCAGTCGAATATCGAGGGTTAATTAACCCCCGATATTGGACCCTTAGTGAATCAGCCCCATAGTGTACAGTTAGGCCCATAAATCTTTAGACAGAGACAACTTTTTTCTAATTTTGGTTCTGTACATTACCACAATGAATTTTAAATGAAAAACTCAGATGCAGTTGAACTGCAGACTTTCAGCTTTAATTCAGTGGGTTGAACAAAAACATTGCATACAAATTTGAGGAACTAAAGCCTTTTTTTAAAACAATCATTTATTTTCAGGGGCTCAAAAGTAATAAAATATTCATTTCTAATACTTGGCTAAAAACAAATTAAAAAACTGAAAATAAAATGTTCATTTCTAATACTTGGTTGAAAACCCTTTTGCTGGCAATGACAGCCTGAAGTCTTGAACTCAGATTCTGGGTTTCCAACTTTTTAATGCTCTGCTAGGCCTTTACTGCAGCGGCTTTCAGTTGCTGTTTGTTCGTGGGCCTTTCTGTACAAAGTTTAGTCTTCAACAAGTGAAATGCAGCTCAATTGGGTTCAGATCAGGTGACTGACTTGGCCATTCAAGAATATTCCACTTCTTTGCTTTAATAAACTCCTGGGTTGCTTTGGCTGTATGTTTTGGGTCATTGTCCATCTATATTATGAAACACCTCCCAATCAATTTGACTGCATTTACCGGTAGCTGGATTTGAGCAGACAGTGTCTCTGAACACCTCAGAATTAATTTGGCTGCTTCTGTCCTGTGTCACATCATGGATAAACACTAGTGTCCCAGTGCCACTGGCAGCCATGCACGCCCAAGCCATCACACTGCCTCCGCCATGTTTTACAGATGATGTGCTATGCTTTGGATCATGAGCTGTCCCACGCCTTCTCCATACCTTTTTCTTGCCATCATTCTGGTAGAGATTGATCTTTAGTTCATCTGTCCAAAGAATTTTTTTCCAGAACGGTGCTGGCTTTTTTAGTTGTTTTTTTTTAGCAAAGTCCAATCTAGTTCACAGCAAAATCTTCCACATACAACCCCCCTCAAATCAACTCTAGGGCTTTTATCTGCTTTATTGATAATGATATAACAAAGGAATTGCCCACACCTGCCCATGAAATAGCCTTTGAGTCAATGGTCCAATTACTTTTGAGCCCCTGAAGTGATTGTGCTAAAAAAAGGCTTTAGTTCCTCACATTTTTATGCAATCTTTTTGTTCAACCCACTGAATTAAAGCTGAAAGTCTGCAGTTCAACTGCATCGGAGTTGTTTCATTGTGGTAATGTACAGAACCAAAATTAGAAAAAAGTTGTCACTGTCCAAAGATTTATGGGCCTAACTGTACAAGACCAAGCCCCACTTTGTAGAATTCTGGAGGTAAAAAGGGAACAATTTATACAGGTGCTCAGGCCCGGACTGGCAATCTATGAAATCTGACAAATGCCAGAGGGGCTGCTGTAAGATGCCATAGATAGTCACTATTTAGTGGGCTGATGGGCCTCTGTGTACTTGGAATGCCTGGGCCTATTTTGACCTGCGGGTGCTAAATTACACAATTACAGTGCACTTATCTATAGCAGCCAATCAGCACTTTGCTTTATACTAGGGATGCACCGAATTCACTATTTCGGATTCGGCCGAACCCCTGAATCCTTTGCGAAAGATTCGGCTGAATACTGAACCAAATCCGAACCCTGGGAAGGGGAAACTTTTTTTTACTTCCTTATTTCCCTCCCCATCCCTAATTTGCATATGCAAATTAGGATTTGGTTCAGCTGGGCAGAAGGATTTGTCTGAATCCGACTCCTTCTGAAAAAGGCCGAATCCTGGCCGAATCCTGAACCAAATCCTGGATTCGATGCATCCCTTCTTTATACCAGCCGAACGGAACTAACTGCTGAAATGTTGCTATTGGTACCTGCACTGGTGGATTTTAGCTCCCATGTTAGTAAATTAGGTCCACATTAAGAAAAAAACATCTTGTGGTAGGTTTTTATTGAGACATGTGGCACATCAGGCAGAATGTAATAACATAACACCTGGGATGTTTTGAAACATGTTTAAATATGCCCCATGAAAAAGTTAAATCCAGGACTGAAACCAATGGCAGAATGCAAGGTACAGTGCTACGCAATATGTTGGCGCTATATAAATACATGTTAATAATAATAAAGGTACGTGCCTTGGGCACAGTAGATGGGGCCGTGACCAGTGAGGGAACAATAGCCAGGGGCTGTGTAGAGCAAGTGGCGAGGGGAGAAGGATGGTAAGTGGCACACAGTATGCCAGGCCAAGTAGTATATCCTTGGGCACCAATGCTACTTGGTCCAACTACAGTTGAAACATCCATAGGTTCATATTTACGAGGAATAAAAAGCGGAGTCATTTGAGATAAGCTACTAAGCCAAAAGGTACTATTAATTTAGGCAATTACTAGCATTCACTGTTGGGGGAAAAAACAGGGGGGGGGAGAAACAAAGGTTTGTCATCATCCACTAATACACATTAAATCAATCATTCTTTTGCCTTCACCACACTATTAAAAGCTTTGGGTTACTAGTTCAGGACAAACATCCGTCCATGCTACTGTATAAACTTGATAATCCGTGAAACAATTGGTTAGAACAAGCCAGGCTGCTGTCACCGTGATATCAGAAATGTTTCATAGCAACTGAAACATGTCTCATTTAATCAGACACCCATTGCACTAGTTCTGTTTGTGACGCTAATTAACTCAAACATATTTCTCTATCTTTGCCAGATGCAGTAGTGCATATAAACATTTTTTACCTGCTTGATCTACAAAACAAGCCGTATACAGATGTCCGGCTTTCATTCAGTGTTAACACTTTTAAACCATGGCATAATACCAAGGTATAATCCTTTCTAGGGTTGAAGGTGAGCAATACATAAGCATTGCCAGATGTTAAATAAGACTTGATCAATTAAAGGAGAACTAAACCTAAAAATGAATATGGCTAGAGATGCCATATTTTATATATTGAACTTATTGAACCAGCCAAAACGTTCAGTTTCTTTATAGTAGTAATGATCCAGGCTTTCAAATTTGTCACAAGAGTTTCCCATCTTGGATTTTGTAAGGAGTGCCTGTAATACGCACATGCACGATGGGCTTTGAGCAGCTAATGAGAAGCTCAGCTTAGGGGTACTCGCAAACCATCAAGCAGAAAATGAGGTTAGCCTTATAAGCTGATGCTACAGGGCTGATTATTAAATTCTGCTGTAAATTGTTTTGGCTTCTGAGCTGCCATGTAGCTATGATCTGAATGATTTACTAATTAGCCTTATATTGTGACATTTATATTATATTTATTGAATATATTATGTATCCGTCCCTAAACTCAGTGACAGCAGCATAGATCATGTGCAAAATATAATGTGCTACATTTCTGCCCTACTTCTTTAGTTAAGCTTCAGTTCTTCTTTAATATAAGAGATTAAAGTTTCTGTGTTAAGAACTAGATTCAAATTCTCCATTGATAAAAATGTATAGTTACCCTGTATTATTCGGACAGCATTTCATTTCCAGGAGGCCAGTCTGGTCCAATGCACAGGCATAGATGTCAATTACATGGCCAGAGGCAGCAGCACGGTATGCAAGGGCTTCATAATGCTACATAGATAGAAAATGTACAGTTTTAATTTTGTAAGTACCAAAAATACAAGAAACAGCTGACGTGAGACGAACAGATTTACAGAGTAACATGGCAACACCTAACAACCAGTAGGCATTTATGAATGGTCTTGCCAGGTAGAAGTTGCAAGGGGTTACTGTATGGTTAAAATCCACTATGTTACGACCTTGATTATGGTGCAAAATTAAGCTAAATATAAATATATTATATATATATATTAATATAAAAAAATGTGACAGCCTGTCCATATGTTAGAAAATGGGAATACGAGATGGAAGAAGCTTTGTACTTTCTCAAAGCATATGTGCTGGAAGGTACATAACATATTCCTAGCAGTGTGTATACCGAAAGAACATCCAGTACTTACTTTGGTAGCCTTTTTGACATACTTGATATTGTCTTTTTCAATATCATGCCAAGAACGGATAGGAGTCTTTAGCTCATCGCCCACCACCATCCCTGGACCCTGAGTGGCTGGACCCCCGATAAACAGCATTATGCGCGCACCAGTGTTGGGGAATGTGCACTGTTTCAAAAGGAACGTAACAGTAAGTAGAGAGACACAGAGCTTTTTTTGTAAACATAACAGACACTCATGAAATCACTGCTATTTATTATATGCTGTGGAGTTTCAGTCCTCCATTTACTTCCTCACAATCTAAGTCACACAAACTATGTAAGATACCATCTTCCCACAATTCACTATTTAGTGGGCTGATGGGCCTCTGTGTACTTGGAATGCCTGGGCCTATTTTGACCTGCAGGTGCTAAATTACACAATTATAGTGCACTTATCTATAGCAGCCAATCAGCACTTTGCTTTATACTAGGGATGCACCGAATTCACTATTTCGGATTCGGCCGAACCCCTGAATCCTTTGCGAAAGATTCGGCTGAATACCGAACCGAATCCGAACCTTAAGTCACACAAACTATGGATAGTTTATCAGTTTAACCAGTTAATCTGCCTATATGTCTTCGTATGCTCTCCCTTTCTCTGCATGGTTTTCTGCCGACACTCCAAACTCCTTGCTCCAAGTTTTGCAAGGCAGCAATGCTAACCACTACACCACTGTGCTGTCCTGTTTACACAGATAAAACTGTCACAACAGAATTTTCCAGATATACAGTAAACAAGAAGCAATAAAAAAAAGTTGAACATAATGAAAGTTAAGCTGGGCATACACAGACACAATTTGTGCTACTCTACAAACGATCAGCTAACCGATCATTTTAACGAACAATTCATCCATCATAGTTAAAGATATGTATAATATCTTTGTTGTGTTGGCTACAAGATTATACATATAAAACAGACAACGCTGTCCCTTTGTTTCATTTAGCATCTACTACAACCCTTCAAAATAAAGGCATGCATAGTGAACATTCATTTAACGATGATTATCTGATCACAGTGTAAATTTTTAAACCTGTCTGATCGAATGTTGGGATGATGTAGTCTAAACGCCCCCATCAATGTAACGATAAGCAGACAATTTTACTAGATCATCCTTTCACACAACGAAATGTGCACATGTATGACCACCTTAACATGACTCAAAGTTAGAAAAACAGTCTATTCAGACCTACCTGCAAAGCTAAATAGATTTATAAAACCAACAGTGAGACAAATTAGATTAAGGGGTTTGCTCTAACGCTCTGCCTTCAGTATTTGTAAGAATGCATCAATCCTCTCAAAGTTAACGCTTTTCCAGTAGGCATCAATCAAATAAGGATGAGGAAAGCACTCAAGAAGCAGGAACTGCTGTGATCAAAGTTTTTAATGCAGGACTACATACATGACATGTTTTGGCCTTGCGTGCCTGGGAACGCAAGGCCCGAAACATATTTTGTATGTAGTCCTGCATTAAAAACTTTGATCACAGCAGTTCCTGCTTCTTGAGTGCTCTCCTCGTCCTTATTTGATTGAGTGAGACCAATGAAACCTCTCCTGTGAAACCACCCAGAAAGAAAGTGATGTTTTCAAAAAGTTTTTCCTGTTCACCTCAAGAAGTCCAACTGCTATGGAGAGGGCAGCTCCCGATGATCTGAGAGGCCTCTTGCCTTGGGGAACCGGCCATGGATCCCTTTGAAGCTCCCCCAGAAGGTCAGTGAGATTCATGTCAATATTCTGCACTGGTTGTAAAAATCTGGGCAAGACAAATCGTAAATATAAGTGAGAAGTCATTGAGAAACAGTGTCTAAAGTAACCTTTAGATTTACACAGAAATGCAGAAGCAGATAAAATGAGCAGGGGTAAAGAATTCATTTACTAAACTATAAGGCCAAACTATAAAGGATTAAAAAAAAAAATAAAGAAAAAATAAAGCTGCATTATATGAGCATTCACTTTGGAATGGTCTTTTCAGCCCTGTCTTTGTGAGGTGGTGAACTTAATTGAATTAACTTAATTAAATGAACTTAATTTAATGATATATTTTCATGTAAAAGGTCCATTTACAGTTATGACTTGCAGGACACTCTGCGGTTTGCCTTTACTTTATAAGAAATTAAAAAAAAATCTAAATATATTCCTGCATTAATTAACAGATAAGCCCATTTACCTGTTGGAGGGAGGAGGCTGTTGAACTTGTGGCCCACGGCCTTGTTGAGCAGCTGGAGCTTTTGTAAGAGATAACATTTCCTGTAACAGAGCATTTACTATTATAGACTTGCGCTGGCAAAAATTCTGCCTAATTTCTGGATTTTTACCAAATGATTGTAATAGATCTTTGCTCTCATTTGTACGTTTACAGAATAAAATACTCCATAAAAAAATTAAACCTTGGAAGACATAACTACAGTTATTGATCATGTGGTATATTTTCCCTTTCCAATATGGACATGTCTCCCCCTGCTGGCTAAGGATGGTGGCACATGAGGTGCTGAAATACATTCACCCAGAGAGAACAAAAACCAGGTAATTATAACGTCTACATCCAAGGCAAATTTGTGTGTTTACCCAATTGATGAACTCAACACATGCTGATTTTTAGTTCTGAGTGTAAAGGTATTGCATGTGACTCGTTGCCTGCGGGTAGCATCAAAATTTTTAACAGTAAAAATGATTTCCATGTTAAATATTGATGGTATTAAATTTCACTGCAGAAAATCTCTAAAACTCAATTACACTTAAATACATTTTCTTCCTTGTTACCTGGATTTGCTTTCCAGTAAGGTCTTTATTTCCCCTAAAAACATAGCTCTTAGAAATGCCTTCGCATCCCAGTTCATGCACGTGAACCATCCGTCCAAACGTTATCAGCCCCACCAGTGCTGTAGGAGGCAGCAGACTGAGAGACATCTGCATGGACTCCTTCAGAGCTTGAAGATCCTCATCTTCCATGCAAGTGTCCACAACGTACAAAAAGATCAGTGGCATCTGAGGTCCCCGCTAAGAATTGCAACCGAGACAAAGAACATTTTATTATTGCCGGCAAACTCAAGTCAAATGTAGTGTGAAGCAGGATGAAATTAAACCCGAAGAAAGAAAGGGTAACTTGTATCAAATTCCACAGGCAAATATATTAACGAAAAACAGCAAAGAAAAGTATGATAGCACCACTTCCCAGCCCTGAGAAACAGAACTTGATAAATAAAACAAAACCCTCCTATCTCAAACAAGATGATGCTGAGCGATGAGTTTCTCACCTGAACTACGTACTCAATACTGGAAAACTGTGGCAGAAGCTCTGCAGGTTGATTTATTTCTGTGATGCCTGCATATGTAGGGGGAAACTGGAAAAATGGAAAAAGGGTTGTACTATCCGATAATATTAACAGCAATGTTATGTAGCATTCTATCATGTTTTTATTGCTTCTAGCACAATTAGTTATCAATAGCAGGTAAGCTAGTGAGAAAGCTAGATAGATCTTCTGCTATTTGTTCATGTCTGGACCACCACTGGGCACCCTGACTGTTAGGGGGTTATTTATTAAAGTACAAATGGTAAAAACTCAAAATTTTTTTGTTTTTTTAATATAAAATTCAAATTTTTAGTGGAAAAAAAAACTTGAATTTTTTGAGATTTATTATACCCAGAGGCTGCAAAATGTCCAAAAAATCTGTCGAGGTCCTGTAGAAGTCAATGACAGAAGTCCTATTTGCGATTTGAAATTTCATACGATTATCCGAACATTTCTGGCTTTTCTGACGATTTCATGAAAAAAATCTGACTTTTCAGGCGTCTGGCTTTTCTGACGATTTCATGAAAAAAATCAGACTTTTCAGGCGTCAAATACAAAATATTCAGATTTTTCGTGTGACAATCGTGTGACAATCTGATTTTTTTCTTGTTTTTTTCAATGATAAATAGGGTCTTCGTTAATAACCCCCTTAAAGGGATTGTTCACCATTGAGATAATTTTTAGTATGATGTAGAGAGTGCTATTCTGAGACAATTTGCAATTTGTTTTCATTTTATATTATTGAAGGTTTTTGAGTTATTAGCTTTTTATTCAGCAGCTCTTCAATTTGCATCTGAAGCAATCTGGTAACTAGGGTCCAAATTACCCTAGCAACCATACATCAATTTGAATAAGAGACTGGAATATAAATAGGAGAGGGCATGACTAGAAGGATCAGTAATAAAAAGTAACAATACATTTGTAGCCTTACAGAGCATTTGTTTTTTTAGAAGGGAGTCAGCAGCACCCATTTAAAAGCTCCAAAGAGTCAGAAGAAAAAGGCAAATAACTATAAAAAAAAATAATGAAGACCAATTGAAAAGTTGCTTCGAATTGGCCAGTCTATAACATAATAAAAGTTACCTTAAAGGTGAACAACCACTTTAATGTTCGGGACTGGTAAATGTTATAAACATATGCGAAATGTCAAACAAACGATTAGCAGAGACATGTACAAAACTTTGCACCCAAAACACACAGATGATATTTGCTAAATGCAGCAGACCTATCTGTATCACAGAAAATAAATGGTATGTCGTTGAATAAGCTGCAACAGGGGATGAAGCAGGGCTATAATTAAGGACTTTAGGACAACCTAGAGAGCAATAATTTTTTTAAAAAAATGGAGGAGGAGCACAATTTCAAAAACCGTTGATTATGATTATACACGTATGGGACCTTTTATCCAGATTGCTCGGGACCTGTGGTTTTACGCATAACAGATCTTTGGATAATTTGGATCTTCATACCTTAAGTCTACTAGAAAATCTTGTAAACATTAAATAAACCCAATAGGCTGGTTCTGCTTCCAGGATTAATTATATCTTAGTTTGGATCAAGTACAAGGCACTGTTTTATTATTACAGAGAAAAAGGAAATCATTTTTAAAAATGGGGATAGTTTAGATAAAATAGGGTCTATGAGAGACAGCCTTTCTGTAATTTGGAGCTTTTTGGATAATGGGTTTCCGGAAAACAGATCCTATACCTGTACTTTAAAGGTAATTCTTCTTAAAAACATTCCTAAATATATTACAAAAACAAATGACCTATGACATAAACCTAATATCTAGAAATGTCATTTGAATAGCTAAAAGTGCATCGTCGGATTTTATTTGTAATCTCTGTATATATAGTCCTGTAACTCTGTAAGACTACAAGTGTGATACACAACATGCAAGCTTTAAATGTGCATATATAGTGAATAAACTACCCCCCTGTTATAAAATATAAGGATATTATGTCACCGAGGCATTCCATGACCATATAAAAGTACGAGGCTGAAGGCCGAGTGTTTTTATACAGGTCATGGAACTCCGAAGGTAACTTCTAATATCCTCATAGCCTCCAATAATGACTAATTATATCTTAGTAGGGATCAAGTACAATGTACTGTTTTATTATTACAGAGAAAAAGGAAATCATTTTTAAAAATTTGGATTATTTCATTATAATGGAGTCTATGGGAAATTTGGAGCTTTCTGGATAATGGGTTTCCGGATAACGGATCCCATACCTGTATTGGCGTTTTATTGTCAAGATTGAATCAATTATCAATTATAGCTCCTTCCTGTGTAAATAGGAATTGCCTACCGCTAACTCTGCAAGAAAGCAGGTAATGGTGTGACGGGGGCACATAGACTATTAAATGTATGTTTACAAATGCAAGAAGTCTGACTGGTAAAATGGGAGAGCTGGAGCTGCTGGTGATGGAAGGAAAATATGATGTGATTGGTGTGGCCGAAACATGGCTGAATGAGTCGCATGACTGGGCAGTAAATATCAGTGGCTATACTTTGTTTCGGAGGGACAGAGGCAATAGAAAAGGAGGAGGGGTATGTCTGTTTGTTAGGCAGGATTTAAAAGCTCATATAAAGGAGGAGGTTATGTTAGAAAATGAGGGGGCAGAAGTCGTATGGGTGGAGTTCTTCACCAATTGTAAAGAATCCAGCAAATTAATTGTAGGCGTATGCTATAGACCCCCTAATGTAAGTGAGGAGGAAGAGACAAAGCTCCTAATGCAAATAGAAAAGGCTGCTAGTTTAGGTAAAGTAATGATAAGTTAATGGGATCAGTTAATGGGAACAAGTTTATAAACTTATTGCACGACAGTTTTTTAGCACAGGTTGTTGAGGAGCCTACCAGAAAAAATGCTATTCTTGATTTAGTGATCTCAAATGACTCAGAACTTATTGCAAATGTGCAAGTCATTGAACCCCTGGGTAATAGTGACCATAATGTTATATCATTTAATGTCTGGTGCAAAAAACAAAAATATACTGGGGCAACAAAAACCATGAATTTTGCAAAAGCTAATTTTTGTGCCTTGAGGGCTGCCCTACAGAGAATTGATTGGGGCATTAGGTTTTCAGCTAAAAACACAGAACAGAAATGGTTGTCCTTTAAAATGATATTAAATCATTACTGTTCTCAATTTATTCCCTTAAGGACTAAACGTAGAAGCTCTAAGAATCATCCTGTGTGGCTTAATACAGTAAAGAAGTTAATGGGAAAGAAGAGAAATGCATTTAAAAACTACAAATCTGTAGGGACAGAAGCTGCATTTAATGAATATAAACACTGTAATAAATGTTGTAAATCAGCAATCCGGAAGGCTAAGAAAAGAAATGAAGAGTTAATTGCGGTGGAGGTGAAAACTAACCCTAAAAAGTTTTTTAAATATATTAATAGTAAAAAGATGCATGGTTGTAACAGATACAGATAAGGCAAATGTGTTAAATCAGTTCTTTTCTTCAGTGTATACAATAGAGGAGTCTGGGTTCACAGGCTCACTTAATAACTGCACGAATGGTTCAGCTCAATCTAGTCAGTGGCTGACTCAGGATATGATTCAAAAAGCTTTAATACAAATTAATGTAAACAAGGCTCCAGGGCCTGATGGCATACACCCCCGGGTTCTAAGAGAGCTTAGTTCAGTTTTAGACCAGCCCTTATTTCTGATTTTCTCAGATTCACTGTCATCTGGTATGGTGCCTATGGATTGGAGAAAAGCTGATGTTATTCCAATATTTAAAAAGGGATTACGATCTCAGCCTGGCAATTATAGGCCAGTAAGCTTGACATCTGTGGTGGGCAAATTATTTGAAGGCTTGTTAAGGGATCACATTCAAAATTTTGTCCTAATGAATGGCATTATGAGCAACAATCAGCATGGCTTTATGAAGGATAGGTCATGTCAGACGAATTTGATTGCATTTTATGATGTGGTAAGTAAGATTCTGGATAGTGGGGGAGCAGTAGATGTGATCTATTTGGATTTTGCCAAAGCGTTTGATACTGTGCCCCACAAACGACTGCTTTCTAAACTAAGGTCTGTTGGGCTTAATGAAGTCGTTTGCACATGGATAGGAAACTGGCTACAGGATCGGGTACAGAGGGTGGTTGTTAATGGGACATTCTCTACTTGGAGAAAGGTTCTTAGTGGGGTCCCCCAGGGCTCAGTATTGGGTCCACTTTTATTTAACTTGTTCATTAATGACTTAGGGGAGGGTGTTGTAAGTAATGTATCAGTGTTTGCAGACGACACAAAATTATCCATCCCAATTAATTCCATCCAGGATGTGGCATCCTTGCAACATGATCTTGACCAACTGGCAATCTGGGCAGCTAAGTGGCAAATCAGATTCAATGTTGATAAATGTAAAGTCATGCACCTGGGATGTAAAAATATCCAAGCCACTTATACCCTTAATGGGACTGCACTAGGCAAATCCATTATGGAAAAGGACCTTGGAGTCCTTGTAGATGATAAACTTGGCTGTAGCAAGCAATGCCAGTCAGCAGCATCAAGGGCAAATAAGGTCTTGAGCTGTATTAAAAGGGGCATAGAGTCAAGGGAGGAGGGGGTCATTCTTCCACTGTATAGAGCACTGGTAAGGCCCCATCTAGAATATGCCGTACAGTTTTGGTCTCCATCACTCAAACAGGACATTATTGTATTAGAGAGGGTACAGAGAAGGGCAACTAAGCTGGTAAAAGGTATTGAAAATCTTAGCTATGAGGAAAGACTGGCCAAATTGGAGATGTTCACGCTGGAGAAGAGGCGCTTAAGGGGTGATATGATGACTATGTATAAATATATAAGGGGATCATATAATAATCTCTCTAATGCTTTATTTACCAGTAGGTCTTTCCAGCTGACACGAGGTCACCCATTCCGATTAGAAGAAAAGAGGTTCCGCCTTAATATTCGGAAGGGGTTTTTTACAGTGAGAGCTGTGAAGATGTGGAATTCTCTCCCTGAATCAGTGGTACAGGCTGATACATTAGATAGCTTTAAGAAGGGGTTGGATGGCTTTTTAGCAAGTAAGGGAATACAGGGTTATGGGAAATAGCTCATAGTCCAAGTTGATCCAGGGACTAGTCCGATTGCCATTTTGGAGTCAGGAAGGAATTTTTCCCCCTCTAAGGCAATATGGAGAGGCTTCAGATGGGTTTTTTGCCTTCCTCTGGATCAACTGGCAGATAGGTAGTTAATAAAAAAAAAAAAAAAAAAAAGTTGAACTCGATGGACATGTGTCTTTTTTCAACCTTACTTACTATGTTACTATGTTACTATGTTACTATGTTACTATGTTACTATGTTACTGCCAAAATTCTTAACCTCAGTTTGAGCTATAGTGCTTAAAGGAGAAGGAAAGCTATGGAGGCATTTTATTGCCAATAGATATAGCTGCAATAGTGCAAGTTAGAATGCTATATTAATTCTGTAGAAGGTTTTACCATACCTGACTTAAAAGCTCTAGAAGCTCTCTGTTTGTTTAGGATAGCAGCTACAGTATTAGCTTGCTGTGACATCACTTCCTGCCTGATTCTCTTCTTGCTCACTTATAGCTCTGGGCTCAGATTACAGCAGAGAAGGGAGGAGGGAGGGGAAGAGGAGCAAACTGAGCATGCTCATGCCCGGGGCAAGGAGGTTTGAGCTAAAATCAGGAAGTCTGATACAGAAGCCCATGTGTACACAATAGAAATAGAAATGTAGTGTTTCTTTTGATAGAAGACTCAGAGCAGCATTACTTTGAGGGTTTACTGGTGTATTTAGGTGGACCTTTCTGATAAGGCTTACTTCGTTTTTTTTAAAATTCAATACTGCTTTTATTGGCATTAAGACAAGCAGAAAGAAAAAGTAGTGACATACAATGACATTTGCAAGGTACAATGAGCAAGCACATAATATTGGTTTTTATGCATCAATATACAGTGATAACACTACCCTCACTCGCCTTACATCTAAGGAAGGCTTACTTAGTTTTGACATTTCCTTCTCCTTTAATAAGAGCAGACACTCTAAAGTTTATTGTGCTAAGTTAAGTATGCAAAGAAGTCTATAAATTCTCTTGTTATCAGCCAATCATTGCTTCCCCTGTATTACCTGATTTCGCTGGTAACAGAAGTTGCAAGCCCAAAGTTTTGCTCGATAATCCACTTGGCTGAAAAATAAACACATAAAATGCTCATGAAGGCAGGCGACCATATCTCAATCAGACACATATAAAAGTTACGTAAGCTTTGAAAGGCCATAAAACATGCAGACCTTTACCCAGTTTAGCAACCCACAGGCTAAATGAGGTTGATCTGATCGGATCATAATCCAGAACCAATTTGGACAATTTTCCAACCTTAATTAATTTTTTAAAACTAATTTCTGAATGCGAACGTAAAATTGTGTATTTTAAGTAGTTTACACCACTATATGGTATTGCCTAGGAGCTTGCTATATATACAGATAGAAAATGCTGAAACAATGTAATATTTACTTGCACACTAGTTCACTGTGTTATTTATATTGTATAATTTTAGTTATATTTTAATATTATATATAATAGTTACAATGAGTATATAATGAGTAATATCTGATTGTTTTTTTGGGGGCGAGGGTCAGTTTGTGTTTTCCTTTTTTGATAGTAGTCTTCTTGGCTAAGCTTCACCTATTTCAATGAATAAAAAAATAATAACAATAAAATAACAAGGATTTTTAAAGAGATACAGACACCAGAAAATAACCTTTTTTTATATCCCTCATAACATTATCTTTGAATGCTATTTATAATTTTGCCATAAAAGTATTTGTCCGATGCTTTTACATTACTTTTCTTACCCCCATGTTCCTCTATGAGGGGGCTGCCATATTTGCGCAGCAGATACTAGAAAACTCTAACGGACAGTCTGAGATGGGACAGTCAGGTTGGCAATACAGTCTGGTTAAGGAACTTTGAGTTATAATTACTTACAAAAGCAGAACTATCAGCAAAAAACGATCAACGTCACCTATATGCAACTTTTACTGTAGATTACTATTTTGAAAAGAAAATTTTAGTCACTAGTCTTCATTATTTATAGTTTTTTTTGTCTTTTTTCCAGCTTTCAAATACAAATAAAGGCTCTATTGTGACTGCCACATCAAACTACCATACCAGGCACTTGCATGATCTGGGGGTCACACCAAACTGACAAATGAACAGTGACCCAGTAGTGCTGGTAGATGACAAAACTTTGTAGTCACTTTACAAGCACAAAGTTGCAATCAAAAGAAGGTATTGTAGCAGTCATGTGCTCGGAGATGGGCCCATATTAAATATGAATATGGCCAGACTTACCATAGTGGATTGAGTACCGCCCTGCATGTGGTCCTGCTGCACAGAACAGGCTCATACTGTATAGGGGGCAAGTCTGGACGCTCTTTTAGAGGTGTCAAGAGAGCAGCTACAGGAACCACCATCCTTGTGGCTTCCAGGCGGCTTGATGGCCACACATTCCAGCTGAAGCGAACCCCATCTCTGTCTTCATTTTGCTGAATAAATTCCAGGAATGTGGTCATGGTAAGACGCCCCTGTCCCTTAAAATAAAAGAGTTGTTGAAAACAAGTTGCAGCTAAAAATGTCTGAGAGTAGGGGAAGCTTGTTGAGTGATGCAAACATATCTGACAAAGAAACAACCAGATTTTAAATTGCCTGGCAGCTTAGTTTTAATACCAGCTCCCCTGATAACAAGAATTTTATGGTTATCATAGGAAAAGTAAAGTAGGACTGTGCCAATGTGTAACATTAAGGGGTTATTTACTAAACCTCAAATTAATCTGGTCAGGCTTTTTTGGGCAAAAACTCTAATTTGTCATGAGAAAAAAACTCTAATTTTTCAAGAGTTATTATACCCTGACGCTGCAAAAAGCCGGAATCTGAAAATCCGCCATCTCAGACCTGTCAAGGTCCTGTATAAGTCAATGGGAGAGGCACCCATCTCAATTTGAAGTTATCTTGGTTCGTGCTGGGTTTAGCCCAAAACAAAAAAATCTAGGTTTTCGGCAAAAATCGTGGGGTTTTTTTTAATTAAAAAAATAAGATAAATTTGGAGTTCAGTACATAACCCCTTAGTATGTTCTTCAGCCCTCTTAGCTCAGAACAAGTGAAATGAGTACATGAAAACAGTCACAATTTAGTTTGTGATTTATAAGCCCTGTCTGACCTTCAAAACAGGCCACCCTATTTCAACTGATTACGACCCCAATGGGGGGAGGCAGCCCAACAGATTGGGAACCGCTGACCCGGAAGGAAGAATACGAATACTATACGAGATACAAAAGCACATTTATTTCACTCTACTAAAAGAAAGTAAAATTTAGTGTAGGGGGTGGAGAGAACTGGTCTAAAAAATGCAAGGCCCTATTTATATATATTTATAAACTGTAATTAAGGACACTGCCAGTTGCTAGATGCCTAAATGCTGTTATCAGAAACCACTATATATATATATATATATACACCGAAACGGTGAAATAAAAACTACGATTTTTTTCACTAGAAAAAGACCTGTGAGTGCGGTTTAATAGTTCATTTTGATATATTTATATATTGACGTAGTTGGCCAAAATTAACTATTAAACCGCACTTACAGGTCTTTTTCTAGTGAAAAAAGTCTTCGTTTTTATTTCACCGTTTCGGTGTATATATATAGTGGTTTCTGATAACAGCATTTAGACATCTAGCAACTGCCAGTGTCCTTAATTACAGTTTATATACACTTCCTGAAGATGGCTCATGTGGCTGAGCCGAAACGTTGAATAAACTACACTTACTGTTTTTCATTAAGACCTATGCGTGCGGACTGTTTGTTGCTTTTATATATATATATATATATATATATATATATATATATATATATATACACACACACACACACACATATACACACACATATATATATATACAGTATATATATAATGGTTTCTGATAACAGCATTTAGGCACCTAGCAACGGGCAGTATTCTTAATTACAGTTAATAGTACAGACTACAACTCACGTCAACAATATTTCCCTAGAGTTAAAGAACCCGAAGAGTGTTTTTATACATGTTTTTCTAAACACTTCAAAGGCTGCTCCTTACCTGACACAAGGGCAAAATAAATGGCAACCAACAACTTAGCAAAGAAGCACAGACTATACAGTAAAATGTTACACAAGCATTTCTAAAATAGCTCGACTTACCAAGAGTAATAGTCAACATTAGCCAAGAGTTACAGTCAGCATTACATATATAAATTAATATATATGTGTATATATATGTATATATATATATATATATATATATATATATATATATATATATATATATATATATATATATATATATATATATATATATATATATATATATATATATAGCAACTTAATTCAACCTTAAAATATCTGGGCAAAAAGCGAAAGTAGGTGGCAGCAAGCAAGTAACGAACACTAGAAATAAACAGAACACACAGCTCAAACACATTGTAAATCTGTACTTACAGTCATGGCTGCCATTGTCCCACAATCCGTTAACAGTTTATATTCACCCATTCACTTGGACTACATTTCTCAGCAAGCCCTAACAAGCTGTAGCTTTATGGAACCCTTTGTGCTTTGTTGTTGAACTACAGCAGGAAACATCTTGAACACTGAACTAATACTATAACAAGGCACACAATGGTATATGGTTCGATATGTACATATTCTGAGGATGTAGATTTACACAGGACCAGATACTTATATAACCCACTAGTAGAAGCCCTACTAGAGGAACATGGTAATCAATGAAAGAAAGTTAAACCACTTGGCGCAGACCCAGGTACAGAAAAAATCCACTAAGGAAAGGCCTACACTTGAATAAGAGATATAGGTAAACCCACTAAGGCGAGTTCTAAACTGGATTGTAAGATAGGCAACTGGCTGGGTGCAGCCCTGTCTAACAGAATCACAGAAAACCCACTAGAGAAAATCCTGGGGACAGTCCTGACCTAGAGATACTTAGGCAACCCTCTGGAAGCAGCCCTGCACTAGAGATCTATAGGTAACCCATTGGGGGCAGCCCTGCTTTAAAAGTACCATAGAAACTACTCCACTCATGGGAGTTCTGCACTAAACTTAAATGGGCGCAGACCGACTGACACATATGAAACTAATGGGGTTAGGTTAAAGCCCTACTCTTTATACATAGGTAACTCAGTGGGTGCAGCCCTACTCTAGAGATACATAAGTAACCCTCTGGAAGCAGCCCTACTCTAGAGACACATAGATAACCCAGTGGGTGCAGCCTTACATTACAGATCTATAGGTAACCCAGTGGGTGCAGCCCTACTCTAGAGATCTATAGGTAACCCAGTGGGTGCAGACCTACATTACAGATCTATAGGTAACCCAGTGGGTGCAGCCCTACATTACAGATCTATAGGTAACCCAGTGGGTGCAGCCCTACATTACAGATCTATAGGTAATCCAGTGGGTGCAGCCCTAGATATACATAGGTAACCCATTGGGGGCAGCCCTGCATAATATCTAGTAACCCCTGCACTGCAGATCTATAGGTAACCCAGTGGGTGCAGCGCAGCCTGTACTAGAGGTAACGGGTGTGTATAGTCCTTTATTAGAGACACACTCATAATAGTCCCCTGAGGGAAGCCCTTTGATAACTGCATTTGCCACAACTTGATCCTGAACTCTGTCCGCTTGTGCTCTTCTGTGCCAGTCTCTGCTGCATTATTTCTTCTTACGTTTCGCCCCTACTAAGTTGGGCCCCTGCAGCCGCAAGTTACTGTCACAACGCCCCCCTTTTTATGTGACACAATCCTCGGATTTGCCACTTACCTCGTCACACACCTCGCTCCACTAGTCACACACCTCGCTCCACTAACTCCCTCAGTCAGTCTCAGCTGCCGGGCAGCGCACCGCGTGACGTCACCAACATGGCGGCGCCCACTGCCACGTCAAGGAGCAGAATTCCTTCGCAGGAGTGAGTGACAGCGAGGACAGTTTTGGGGGGATGACTGCTGGAATTGCTACTGCAGCTTGTGCCTATAGCGTTACACTAGCGTCTGCTTGTTAGTGAGCGTGTGGGACGTACAGCTGCACTGCGCCGGTGCGCTACTACACTAGTGACATTATTATGTTTTATATAACAGCCAACAAAGCATTCAGATGTATTTATTGAATACAAGCAGTGTCGGACTGGGACACCAGGGGCCCACCATAAAACCTTAGACCAGGGGTCCACTCTCAGTACTATTATTCTTCCTCTCCTCACTCAACCTCTATTCTCCTAGTTTATTTTTTTTACACGCTATAATCTATTATTCCATGTATTTAGCCTCTTTGTTCTCATAGAAATAGGGAATGACCATGAAATAGGTCAAATGTTTAGCAGCATGAGGGCCCACTGACACCTGGGCCCACCGGGAGTTTTCCTGGTTTCCCAGTGGGCCAGTCCGACACTGAATACAAGTAAGATGGAGATCTAGTAACTATAGCAACCAAATTGATGTTGGTAGACAGCGGACTAGCAAATGCTACATGCTGATTGGTTGCTGTGGGTTATTACGACAGCAGCAAACTTTGCAACTTTTATGAAATCACCTCTGGGTTTTATCTGCATTGAGAGGACTTTCTAGTGATCAGTCATAATTTGTGGGTTTTTTTTTTTTTTATTCTGTGCTGAGTAAAAGCAGGGTCGGACTGGGGGGCTTGAGGCCCACCTGGTCTACTGCCCCAGGGCCCCCCTCTGCCTCTCTAGTGCACCACGTCACTGTGCTGGGTCTCTGCGTGTGCTCACAGCACCATGTAAATGTTTATTTTGCCGCAACCCCCATCAAACAGGGGTCGCGCAACACCAAGAAGCGGAACTGGGCCGGCGGGCCCCCTGTTTTTTTCCCAGTGTCCCGCTACTGACACTGAGTAAAAGTTAAATTTCCCAGATGTTATTTGCAATGTGCAGCCCCTATGGTTACCACTTGATGGGTATTTTACCAACCTGGTAGTGATGTGCAGGTCAGGGTTTTCCTGACCCGCACTCGACCCTAACCCACCCTGCTGCAACCCGCACCCGCGCTTCCGGGGTCCTTTTATAGACCAGCCTCGCCCCACCAATGAGGTCACAATGATGTCACAAAAGGGGCAGGACAAGCAGATATGAGACTATAAAACCGGAAGTCGGATGCTGGCATTTAAAGGTGGCGGGCGGGGAGAGCAGGAGAAGAGCTCAACCCACACCCGCCCGCCACCCGCGAGGAGCAGTGCGAGGTAGACCCGAACCCACCCAACCCGCGAGTATCGGGTCGGCCCGCACATCACTACAACCTGGCCTTTAGAAATTATACTTGATGCTGCTGTTACATACCTCGCAAAAAAAATTGGCACGCCAAAATGTTTTTTGACCATGCTCATTTTTGTGGTCACACCCCCCTAATTACCATGTTAATTTTACAAAATTTGGCAGGTTATGAAAGTTTAAACCAATAAAGAAAAAGTAGTAACCCCACACCATGTGTTTATTTTGTTTGTCACAATTAATTTAAAACATAAATTAATGATAAGGTGAAACTGCTTAGTGCTTGATATATAGTGCAACGATATATAATTAATTAATTACTAACACACAACTCAATTAATCTTTCAATATAGATATAAATTAATTTATGAATTCATTTAAGCCACTTAAGAACTATATTTCAATTATTAACTCGAGTTATTAAAGTGCCAGTGCTTCCAAAAAATGGCAATTAATATATGAATTCATCTATCAATTTATTAAAGTGCTAAATACAAATCAAGTTGTTATTTCTTTAAAATTATCTTATTAAAATTATTAAATAGCTAGCAATTCATGAAATAAAAGATTGAAAATGAAAATAGAATAGAGGTGGAGTTGTCCCAAAATCAGAGTCTTTTTCTAGGCCCTGGGACACCACACGGGGAGAAAGGCAGGACGGTAGGGACTGCGGTCTCAGATCTTAACTAATCTGTTCAAGAGCTGTCTAAAAAAACTTAAACCCCCAGTGTCTTAGAAAAAAGATAATCGGAGAATGAAGTGCTGCTTTCAGTATTAACCCAAACTAAATGCTGCTATCAGATACTGCAATAGCAACTGAAGGCTTTTAAAATAATTTTTAAAAACAAAAAGAGCGGAGGCTGGCCAAAATGTTAAGTCCACTGGGTTCATATTATGATGCTGTTTAAAATGCCTTGCTACAGTAGATAGGGTTGTGTCATTTTTCTTGATTTTCCCAGCATTTCGTATAGAGCTGCAATGTTGCTGTATCCGTATTTTAACCATTTGTGTTGTCATTTCTATATATATGTAATAAAAGATGTATAGGAATGACAACACTAATGGTTAAAATGCAGATCTTTATATTTCTGAATAGAAATATAAAGGGGACAAATATAAGTAAAAATAAAATCCAGCTTCAGGACTGATCTGCTTCTTTGACTGCTGGTGTGAGTGAGCCCATCAACCATATTGCATTTTAAATCTCATATAAGAGATGCGCAGAACAATTCAAATAACTCCAAGAATAGAAATTGAAGATCAACTGCATATTGTCTCATAATATTACATTTTTTTTATCACATTGGACTGATTGCTATTGTTCCTGCATCCTTCCCGGTCCTTTTTAAATAAATATGTTGTTTCACCCCAGTATGAATATTTTTCTATTTCTGGAAAGCCAAATTCAGATGAAATTCAGTTTTTTTTTTCCTTTTTCTGATGATTTTCTTTCAAAAGTGTGAATTTCTGTTTAATAAATAATAAAGCATTTCATGATTTTCCTTTAGGGTTTTCATTTGCCTCAAAGTTTTGCTTTCTCTGTAGTACATGTATCCATTATTACCTACAGCTAATTGTAGCTAGTTTTTCAGCATTCTAGAACTATGCTGAATTTTTTTTTACAAAGTGAGAAATGGGATTAAAATGACAAAATATGGACATTGTGGTGCTGTTTAATGTGTGTCTCGAAGAATTTTTTAATGAATGGAGAGTGGCGGAGTTTCACTCTAGCAGACTGAGGCGATCTCTCACTTCACTCTTTGATAAATATACCCCATAGTTGCCTGGGTGAATCTAAAGAACCACTTTAGGCATCCAAACATACAAAGGGGTACATGCCTGAGAAAGTCTAACCCCCAGGGTTCCTACACAACCAATCTCAAACAAGAGAAGAAAGGAAGTACTGACAAAGAAGTAAGCCTGAATATTTTATTAAAGTAACAAAAGAAACTGAAATTTTTCCCATTGTACATATGAAAAATATATCCTGCTTAGGGTTATTATTGCATGCATTGACTTTAGAATAGACAGTACAAAATAAGGGAATAGAACTGTGTGTGTGCATACAGGATCATTTTATATGACATTTCTCTTAAATAAACATAAGTATGCTTCTAGGGAGATACAAGCTTGGAAAACTGCCTGTGTGTCTCATTGTATCCCAATATGTAGGGGCAAATTTACCTACGGTCGAATATCGAGGGTTAATTAACCCTCGATATTCGACTGGCGAATTGAAATCCTTCGACTTCGAATATCGAAGTTGAAGGATTTAGCGCAATTCGTTCGATCGAATGATCAAAGGAATAATCGTTCGATCGAAGGATTTCAATCCATCGATCGAAGGATTATCCTTCGATCAGAAAATTGTTAGGAAGCCTATGGGGACCTGCCCCATAGGCTAACATTGGCCTCGGTAGGTTTTAGGTGGCGAACTAGGGGGTCGAAGTATTTTTTAAAGAGACAGTACTTCAACTATCGAATGGTCGACTAGTAATCTTTCGATTCGAAGTCGAGTTGAAGTAGTCCATTCGATGGTCGAACTACCAAAAAAAAACATTTGAAATTCGAGCTATTTTTCCTCTATTCCTTCACTCGAACTAAGTAAATGGGCCCCGTAGTGTTGAGCAGGCAGGTATCAGTTACTTATCAGCAACCACGTTCCTGCATCTAGTCTCCTCGGCCAAAAGGACAGAGATAACATTATTTAGTAGCAATCTAACAACATATCATTATCCATCAATTGGTTGCTTGTTAACAGATGTGAGTGATGCACATAAAGATCTTTAATGCACATTGTTACATTGCAAAAGACACATACTCATATCAACTACATGTGCAAGTCTAAGGTATTATGTCTAAATATATATGTTGTCTGGGATTCAGGTCAGTGTCTGCTTGGTTGCACTATTATTTTCACCACAGCAGGTTCTGTTTTATTATAGAGAAAAATTAAATCATTTTTAAAAATGTGAATTATTTGATTAAAATTGAGCCTATGGGATATGGCCTTCCTGTAAATCAGTGCTCTCTGGTTAACGGGTTTCCGGATAATGCCATACCTGTACTTGTCAAAAGGCCAATATTTTGGGATTTAGTCTTGCTTCACCCAATGTATGGGTTGAGCAGACAGTATGAATTGAATTGGCCAAAGGGCCCATCCATTTCTTCTTGAAAAGCCAACTTGCTGGGTTGTTATTTATTAAGGAACCAGAAAAGGTAGTTCACAGCTTCAAAAACATATCCATTATGTCATCACTGGTTATGACTCATTATCAGGTAATTTAAACCAGACAGCAAATTCTATTGCCTGCGTTAAAAAAAAACTATTTACATGGGAGGGTAACACACATTTGGAACCCAGTCATAAATAATGGTGTTTTGATATGAAAAATGCCTTTGTTGTCTGCATTCCACATTGAGACCATCTCCCAGCTGCTCATTGTTCCTAGTCAATTCTTTGCTAAAATTTTGTTTTCTGTAATATTTTTTATTTCCAAGCATTGAAATTGAAAATTTTCAGTGATTGTTTTATTCAAAGGGATTGTTCACATTTACATTAACTTTTATTATGATGTAGAGAGTCATATTCTGAGACAATTTGCAATTGGTTTTAATTTTTTATTATTTGTGGTTTTTGAGTTAAAGGGGACGTCACCCGAAAAAATGATTACAAATCATATTTTATCACAATAGTCAAGCAAAATGTTTCATTTACCACCGCTCTTTGCAATCTATCTTTTAGCCAGTTCTCTATACAAGTACAAATACTATGTTCCAGGCCAAAATTCCTTAATTTAACCAGTAACCTTTTGTGTGGCACTATATAAAATGCTTTAGCAAAGTCTAAGTAGATCACATCCACTGCCATCCCAGAATCAAGGTTCCTGCTCACCTTCTCATAAGGAAATGAAGTTAGTCTGGCAAGATCTATTAGGCATAAAACCATGCTGGCACAAACTCATAGTATTATAATTTGCTATGAATTCCAGTATCTTATCCTTTATTAACCCTTTAATCTACCACGACTGTCAGACTAACTGGCCTATAGTTTTGAGGCTGAGAATGGGGTCCCTTTTTAAATTGCGCCACCACATTAACAATTTTTCAGTCTCTCAGCACCATGCCAGAGCTTAATAAATCCTGAAATGAATACCTGGGATGAATACCATGCAGTCCTTATCTTAACTAGGGATGCACCGAATCCACTTTTTTGGATTCGGCCGAACCCCCGAATCCTTCACGAAGGATTTGGCCGAACCGAATCCGAACCCTAATTTGCATATGCAAATTAGGGGTGGGAAGGGGAAAACATTTTTTACTTCCTTGTTTTCTGACAAAAAGTCACGCAATTTCCCTCCCTGCCCCTAATTTGCATATGCAAATTAGGATTCGGATTCGGTTCGGCCGGGCAGAAGGATTCGGCCGAATCCGAATCCTGCTGAAAAAGGCCGAATCCCGAACCGAATCCTGGATTCGGTGCATCCCTAATCTTAACATGTTCTAGTCTCTTTTGAATTTCCTCATGTTCGAACAGGGTCGGACTGGGGGGCCCAGGGCCCACCGGGACTACTGTCCAGGGCCCCCCTCTGACCCCCCTGCCCCCCTACTGTGACGCACAGAGTGCGCGCACATGAAGGCGCATAAAAAAACCTTTTTTCTGGAGATCTGGAGAGGGGTCTGTGTGTGAACCATAAGAAATATGTTAAATACCAATCTAGTTGGTGTTTATTTACTGTTAGTTGCTGATACCAACATACTGTTTTAGTGATTTTTTTTTTTACTTTTTGTACAAAAACATACAAACCTAGAGAATCTCTGTTAACAAAGTTTTGCAATTTAACATCTCCATTGACAAGGGGAGACTGATTTATCAAAAAAAAAAACTTGGGAAAAAATGAGAGAGACTTTTGGCTTTATTTCCTCTCACTAAATTGAATAGTCGAGTTTGCATTTTTGAACACCAGTGAGAATCACATTGAGGGGCAAATTCACTAAGCGCATTTTCGTTACTTCGCAAATTCACTAACGAAAAATGTCGTAAATTCGCTAGTGTTACTTCGCACCCTTATGCCTGGCGAATTTTCACAACGGGCGTAGCTACACAAATTCACTAACTTGCGCAGTGTACTAAACGCTACCTTTTACGCTAGCGTTGGGCATTTTCGTTATTTCGCAAATTCACTAACGAAAAATGGCATAAATTCGCTAGTGTTACTTCGCACCCTTATGCCTGGCGAATTTTCACAACGGGCGTAGCTACGCAAATTCACTAACTTGCGCAGTGTACTAAACGCTACCTTTTACGCTAGACTTCCTTCACCACCGCAGACCAGTCGAAGCGCAATAGAGTAGATAGGGATTGCTTCAAAAACAGTTCAAATTTTTTCTAAGTCCCAAAAAACGCTGGCGTTTTTTCTATATTATGGGTGATAGGCTGAAAAAGATCGAAAAAAAATTTGGGGCTCCCCTCCTTCCCCCCTACATTTACTAACTCATGGCAACTTAACTATACAGTGGGCACATGTGTAGGGCAAAAAAAAAATTTATTTGATGTTCTGAAGGTTTCCCAGGCATTTGTAGTGATTGTACGTATTCCTCCATTGAAATTTGGATTTGGCGTCGTATGCAAATTAACCATCGCTAGCGTAACTTCGCTTCGCTTAGTGAATCAACGCTAGCGAACTTCGCAACCTTACGCTACCCCTGAGCGCAACTTTGGATTTTAGTGAATTTGCGGAGCGCTGGCGAAACTACGCCTGGCGAAGTGCGGCGAAGTTACACCTGGCGCAACTACGAATCTTAGTGAATTTGCCCCTATGTCTGAAAAAAATTCAAATCGAGTTCGATTAGGGTTTTTTTCTCAGGAAGGCTGCAAACAACTCCCGGGATCCCAGGACTTCCCCCATATGCTAGAACAGCAATTTGGCAGGTTTAAATTGGCAAATAGTCTAATTCAAATTCTTAAAGGGCCAGCACATAATACATTTCAAAAATCCAATTTGAATTTTTTTTAAAAACTCAAATCAAATTTTAACTATTCCCTAGTCAAATTTCACACAAAAAAGCAAAAATTTTAATTTTCACTTAGACCATTGATAAATCTGACGCTTTGTGTTTTTATAATTTTAATTATTTTATTATATTAATATATTTGTGTTTTCCTTGCATTGAGAAAAAATATTACACCTATTTTTTTTTATAAATAATCCCACGAGTGATTAATTAAACCAAATTATACACCAAATACTGAGGTTTTCTGCTAAAACATAGGAGGCCTGCCCACTTAATAAATAACTGTATTCAAGGGTTGGGCCATATCTTTTTAGTCTTTGACAATCTGTAATAGATGTAGTACAATGTCATAATGACCAAATATCAGCAATAGTTTTTGTCATTGACAGTCTTTCATAGATGTGGTTTCCATGGATTACAAAGAAAAGAATATGCGACTGGGGAAAGGTGGTTTCCTGCTCTCAATCTCAGTTGAACACCCCCGCTCCAGGTGCTAGCCTTATATCCAATATGTCGAAGTACTGAGAGAAAGCAAACAGAGCAGAGCTAGCTGCTAAATTCCCTTCTGGAAGGGAATTTAGCAGCTAGCTCTGCTCTGTTTGCTTTCTCTCAGTACTTCGACATATTGGATATGTGGTTTCCATGGATACTAATATGATTTCATAATGATTTTGTCTTGGACAGTCATAAGTCAATATGGTTTCCAAGGATACCATTGTGATGTCATGATGACCAAATGTAACCTTATATTTAAGGTTATTCCTGGTCATTTGGTGTTTAGTTTGGTTTCCAAGGATACCATTGTGATGTCATAATGACCAAACAACACAGATTCTTTTTGTTGTCATAAATCAATATGGTTTCCATGGATACCGTTGTGATGTCATGATGACCAAATGTAACTTTATGTTTAAGGTTATTCCTGGTCATTTGGTGTTTAGTTTGGTTTCCAAGGATACCATTGTGATGTCATAATTACCAAACAACACAATATGGTTTCCAAGGAAACCATTGTTTATGTCATGATTACCAAATGTAAGCTTATGTTTCAAGGTTATTCCTAGTCATTTGTTGTTTAGCTGCTAATCAGATAACTTCTATACTGTTAGTTTGCTGACAACAAATTTATTCATTTTTCTTATAATTCTTTTTGAATTATATAATTATTTATTATTATTATTATTTTTGTGTTAGAAAAGTATTAATATCTAGTAATTATCTGCTGAGAAAGTATAACATCTAGCATCTCACAGGTATGTTTTAGCTTTTTACCAAGCATCTTCTTTTAGAATTCATCAACTTTGTCTATATGTTAGGTAAATAGCTCCCACCTTTTGATTATTGAAGGGTTAGTTCTTTAAGTTAACTGGTTGTATGTTGTAGAATGGCCAATACTTTTCAATTGGTTTTCATTATTTTTATAATTATATTTATAGTTTTTTTAATGATTAATTATATGCTTTATTCTTCTGACTCTTTCCAGCTTTCAAATGGGGGTCACCGACCCCATCTAAAAAAAACAAATACTCTATAAGGCTACATATGTATTGTTATTGCTTCTTTTTATTGCTCACTGTCATCCTCTTAAAAAAAACTTAGCAACCAATTGCTGAAATTGCAAACTGGAGAGCTGCTGAATAAATAGCTAAATAACTAAAAAACAACGAATTAAAAAAATGTAAACCAATTACAAATTGTCTTAAAATATCACTCTCTACATCATAATGAAAGTTAACTCGAAGGCGAGCAACCCCTTTAATGATAACTATAATATCAGGCATTTTCCAGTTTTTCCAATATTTGAGATTTTTAGCTTCATTGAAAATGAAAGGAAATATGTATTTTTTTTGCATTTGAGCGTAATTTCTCCCATGAAAATTCGACTGCAAATATTTTGATCCTGCACATTTTTTGTTTATAAATTGGCCTCTTGGTGTTTTGCTGTTGACTAGTTAGCATCTCTATTGTTAGTTTGCTGACAGCAAATTAATTTTCTGGCAATTTTTTCTGTGTGTTCATATCTAATTATTTCCTGCTGAGAAATTTTACCCCCTAGCTATTGTTTTATAGTTTTTTTTTATACCAATCTATTTTTCTGGGATGGGAATACCTGTGATTACATTTTATACTTTTCAAGTATTGAACAGAAAAAGAGTCATCAAAAAATTAAGATACTTTATACAGAATGCACAGGACCTGGTGTTTTCTGGATAATGTATCTTTCAGTATGATTCATTTTCATGCCTTAAGGCTACTAGAAAATCATGTCAATTAAATAAACCCAATAGGCTGGTTTTGCTTCTAATAAGGATTAATTATATCTTAGTTTGGATCATGTACAAGGTACTGTTTTATTATGAAATATATATATATATATAGATATAGATATAGATATAGATATAGATATATATATATATATATATATATATAGATATATATATATATATATATATATTTCATATATTATGAAAAGGGGAATCATTAAATATTCGAATTACTTGATTATGATGGAGTCTGTGGGAGACAGCCTTTCCATAATACTGAGCTTTCCAGATAATGATTCCCATACCTATAGTGGAAATGCTTTGTAGTATACTGAGCAGCTTTTTCTACCAATAAACTAAAAAGAGACAATTTCCATTATATTGTGTTCCCAAGTCACATCTAAGATTTTTTATCTTTCAGAAACTACAAAAATGTTTCGAAGACTACGGAAACGTTTTAAAACTACCCGCAACTTATTCAGACCTAAGAATAAGGTAAGGCCGATGAAACCTTTCTTTATAATATCAAGAGATATTGCTCTAAACAACAACAACTTCTGCCTCTAAACTAACAGATCACAAAAAGAAACCTAATCATACAGATTAGTAGTGATGGGCGTATTTGCGCCGTTTTCGCAAAATGTGCAAATTTCCAGCGAATTTCGCAAAACGTCAAAAAATTAGCGAAACGGCGCCGGCGTCTAGTTTTTGACACCAGTGTCCGTTTTTGATGCGGGCGTGCATTTTTTTGACGCCGGTGTCCGTTTTTTTGACACCGGCGTCCGTTATCGCCAGCGAATTTTCACAGCGATTTCACAAAAAATTTGCGAAACGGTGCCGGCATCTAGATTTAACACAAGTGTCCATTTTTGATGCAGGCGTGCATTTTTTTGATGCCGGCTTCCGTTTTTTTGATGCCGGCGTCCGTTATCGCCAGCGAATTTTCACGGCCATTTCACAAATGTATTCACCAGCGGCGAATCTCGCAAATTAGTCACAAATTCGCACCTGCCGAATAAATTCACTCATCACTACAGATTAGCTCACAACAACATAATTTCATATTTTTTTAAATCTCTCTAATACCTTGCAGGCTCAATATTAAAATTTCTTTATGCCATTTAACTCAACCCCATTCAATATTATCAGACAAGGAATAAATAGAGATACATGGATTACATTAAAATATACAAGACCATAATAACAATATGGTGTAATATATACATAGATCATTTTAAGGGTGCTGCACATTTGACTTTTATATCAAAACAATTAAACATATTTATTTTTTTACAGGAACAAAAATTGGAAGAACCAATAGAAACTGAAGAAAAACTTGTGGAGGAAAACAATGAGCTTGTCGACCAGCTTGTTAAAGCTGAAGAGAAAGAATCAAATGTATCAAGCACATTTGAAAAGGAAACTGAGAAATCTTCAGGTTTGTTAGTTAATAAATTTCCCTCTCCTCCCATATTGCAATACTGTATGCAACCAAAATATGTTACTAACACAGTACCAGAAAACATACTAAACATTCCAATTTAAAAATGTTAAGGCAGAACCTGAGTGCACATTGATGGTTTCATGATGTTAGAAGACTTTCAAAAGTTTCATGCAAAGTCAGGAAGATTTTTTAATATCATATAATAATATAATATAAATCACTAACAGAAATATTGAGGTTGTGAAATGTCAATAAAATTCTAATATTTGATATAATTTCAATGACTTTGACCAGGTAACTGAAGGGTATTAAAATATAAATGGCTTCTTTTACTCAAACAGAATTTATTAATTTCTTTTAAGAATGTGTTGATGAACTTATTAAATGTGCAAATTTTTGGACATTTTTGAACTTTGACACTTTTTATAAACTCTTTCCCTTTATGTATGGTCCAACTGTTTCAGCACTTTGGGGTCCATTTATGATTCCCTGAGCTTTTGTGCTTAGGCTATTAAAAAGGAAACCCTGCTTAAGCTTACTAATCTCACTGGGTTTAAAGCCAAAATGGGATTTTGTAACAAAGAAAAACTTTGGCAGTGGAGCAATGGGACATTTTGGGCAATCATAAATAGACCCCCCAGTGGTATTTATAATACACAAAAGCCATGAATATCTTGTAAATTGTATCTTTATAGAAAGTGACTAGTGATGTCATCAGCTATAAATGATTATGAGTAGTGATGTCATTTTTGTCACATGACTCACTAAAATGTGTGTATTATAATAAATAAAGTACCCCTTGTTGGAAAATATGAGGATATTTGAAGTAACCTCGGAGGCCTTCAGCCTCGTACTTTTATATGGTCATGGAATGCCTCGGTGACATAATATCCCTATATTTTTTAATAGGGGGGTATTTTATTCACTATGTATGCACATTTAAAGCTTGCATGTTGTGTATCACACTTGTAGTCTTACAGGACTACAGAGATTACAAATCAAATCCGACGATGCACTTTTAGCTATTCAAATTACATTTCTAGATATTAGGTTTATGTCATTTGTTTTTGTAATATATTTAGGAATGTTTTTAAGAAGAATTACCTTTAAAGTACAGGTATAGGATCTGTTATCCGGAAACCCATTATCCAAAAAGCTCCAAATTACAGAAAGGCTGTCTCTTATAGACCCTATTTTATCTAAATTATCCCCATTTTTAAAAATGATTTCCTTTTTCTCTGTAATAATGAAACAGTGCCTTGTACTTGATCCAAACTAAGATATAATTATTCCTTACTGGAAGCAGAACCAGCCTATTGGGTTTATTTAATGTTTACATGATTTTCTAGTAGACTTAAGGTATGAAGATCCAAATTATGGAAATATCAATTATCTAGAAAAACCCTAGGTCCCATGCATTTTGGATAACAGGTATCATACCTGTACATGTTTATATTATATTTTATTTTCCAATCAAAGTTGAGATAATAACATGTATTTATCTTATTTGTGTTGCAGAAGCTACAGTGAAATCTAAAAAACGAGGGAGATGGCGAGCCATCTGCAAATGTTTCATATTTGGAAACAAGGTAAGACTTGTGAAACTTTCTCTGTGTAACATTAGGTAAACATGGAATGAAATATTCTTTTGAGCAAGGTGATGGGTTCTTAATTCCTAGATAGATCATTAATGTCTTTATATATTTATTTTACATTTTAGAAACATGAAAATACATTAGAAGAACAAGGAATAGTGGAGGTACCCACAATAAAAATCGAGGAGCCCATTGAAAATATTGCTAAAGGTAATAATGAAAAACCTGAAGGCGTAGAGGTCATACAGGAACAGAAAAAGAGCAAAGAGTCGAGCAAATTGGAAAGAAAAGCTAAAAATCCTAAAGGTATGTTCTCCCTACATCTCCCTCTCTGTTCTTACTTTTTATTGTATTGTGGTTTCATATAAATGAAATATTGGTATTGCAATGTCTTTAACCAGTTTATTGATATGGATGACTTGGATGTTGTATATAAATATGGCAAAGTGAGCCAATAGTGTCGGCTATTAATATTTGATATTATTTTAAAGCTTTTTATATGGTCAAAGTTGCAAAATATAGAAAGATTGCCCTTTGGACATTCCTCATGCAGATTACTGCCCTAGCCTAGAGGACACAAGTTACCTATGTCTAAAACTGTATGTCACCACCCAATTGACTAATTATTACAGCTACAGCATATATATCTGCCCTAGACAACAGATGGTGTTATAGTTATTTAAACTATATTATGTGAACACCCAATTAACACGTTTAAAAGGTATCCACCATATCCTGGTTAATTTGATCTTACCATGTGATCATTAAAATATAATATTTTTTTTTTTAAAAAAAAACTTTATTCAATGCAAGAAATTGTCAATGTTAAGTAGTTATCCTAGAATATGGAATGTTGAAATACCATTAACTAGATAGATATGTTTATCTGTATCAGAATGGAGCAAATTAACAAGCTCATCTCCCCTGAATTATCCTTTGATACGATGTGCTAATAAGAATTACACGGTTCTGTATATTTTATGGTTCAAATAACATTCTAATTTTATATTGCAGGATCTAAAGTAAAATCACGAAGACGGCATCGATTCTGTAGAACTATCTGCAAATTATTCAGATGTACGAAAAAGGTAAGGCAGTGAAATGTTTTCTGTATAATATTTAAAGAATATGGATGGAAATATTCTTCTGGGAAGCACAATAAACGGTTATGGGCTTCTAATCAACTAAGCTCACTGCAGAGCTTGACTTGACAAATACATGAAATTTTACTCTACTGAGTTCTTTCAATGCCATAAAAAGATCCCGCTTTGAAAGGTCAAGATAATAAAATAGTCCTTTATTTGCTATTTAACATGTGTAGCCATGTTCACCTTAAGTAAAAACAAAAGTTTATATACAAAATCTATATCTTGGCGATAATCCCTGAAGGATCAAAACTAATAGAAATAAACTTACAATATACAATGCAATATAGGTCTGCAAATGCTTTCAATAAGGATATTTTTACTATGTGTATTTTTTTCACATTCAGGAATCCAAGAAAGACAGCGTCCCTTCACCTGTTCAACTTACTCTAGAAGAACCTACAGAGAATGAAGAAATGCCTGAAAAACAACTTGAAAGTGAAGTTGAATTAAAAGCATCAGTTGAAACTCAGGAACTTCCTGAGAGTATTCCTAAGGATACTGATGAAGAATTGAATCAGATAAAGGTCATAGAGGAACAAATCAAGGAAGAACCAGCATCAAGCATATTGGAAATAGAAGATGAGAATCCAACAGGTACAGTTTTTAAAAACTTACTGTCTTCAGTGTAGTGGTTGCCGAAATTTGTAAATTTAAGTCCTAGAACTTTGCATTTGTCAACAATATTTCTACTTTCAGATAAAAAAAGCACAAATTGATCATTTATTTTATATGATTTCTACAGAATTCAGTGCAGAAGCTGCACCTGCTCCTTCTTTAGCTGCTGTTAGTATAGTACCAGTGGATGAGCAGGAGTATTGGAAGACTGAGGAAAAGGACGACTCAGACAGCAAAACCCCCAGCGTAGCTGCTGAATTGTCTAAAGTGAGTATATTCATAAAATACATCAAACAGTAAAACCACAATCTCTAGATATACTCGGATTTTTCTAAAATCATTTGAGCTGGAGCCCAAAAGTCTCTCTAGAAAAATGTCCTTCAATAATGGGTAAACCAAACAGTGTATCTTTTATGAGCAATGGGTTTATGGATAATGTTTCAGTGAGCACAAAAACAGTTAGATATATCCACTTGTAAGACATGCTAAGTGGGCTTGGCTGATATATGGGGTGGGATATTTGCTGTTCCCTTTAGATATGAATAAATGTCTCTCTCCATAATCATCACCATGGGAATTTCAAGACATTTCTCTTTGGCATTAACTATCTATCCTTTCGCATATCAGATCTTTCAACTGATCATTAAATATTATCTTTACAGAGTTTAACAGATGATGAAAGTGACCCCATCAATATTGATCCAATCCCTGAAGTAACGGTAATTGTGGTTGAAGAAGCCAAGACACCCTCAGGTACAGTATTTGATATATCATGGGTTTGTGTTGTATTTTGTTTCTCTATTGTGGTTAGTCGATGTATCTATATACATCTATATAACTGGAGTTATGGAATATAAATCTATATCCAGAAACAGAGAGAGGCCAGAGATACCGGCTGCAATAGGGACTAATATGCATATGCAAATAAGGGCGGGAAGACAAATCACCCTGGAGCACAAATATTTGTTAGATAAATACTTACGGGCACATATTTGCAACCCGTAGTGCTCTAATACTTGCAGTAAAAAGTAAACCTAAAAAAGTTACCTAGAACCTACTCACAATATACAATAAATCTATACAATAAAAAAAAGCTACTCCAACCCATTGTCTATAGAACCTAAGATGAAGTATTGCATTATTTTATATTTTTTCATTTATTTTTGCAGAATGTTCCATACCAGCCACGACTTCAGAAGACAGCAGTGCTTCATCCTATAGTACTGCAAATAGTTTGTTATTGCAACAGGATTCCAGCTTGTTTGAAAAGAAGTCACCTTCAGGTACAGTATTACAGGAATCAATGTTTCAGTTGTATTTTATTGTTTTGTATTACTGTAACCACCAAAATATAGTAAATACTATACTCTCCATGCTTATCCCTCAGTATATTTACATATATACAGTATAACAAAACACTAATATTGAAAAATGTATCGCCAAATTAAAACCAACCCCGGGTGACACATTTTACACAGAGGAGACAAGCACATGGATTCTATATAACCAGCCTCAGATCATCAGCTTCTATAGGCCACTCATTAATGTATGCCAGTAAGGGAATAGAAGGAGAGTCATTACTTCTTCTCTGGCACATTGTAATATATAAACGTATGGCTATTAACTGGTTGTTCCAAGCTTACAGAGTTCAATCCAACCCATAGTTTATAGAACCTAAGGTGAAGTTTTGCATTATTTTATTTTTGCAGAATGTTCCGTACCAGTGAATACTTCAGAAGACAGTAGCAGTTTATCCTTTAGTACTGCAAAGAGTTGGCTATCGCAACCGCCTGAGGATAATCTGGTACATGGGACAGAAACTTCAGAGAGCAAAGCTGAGAGTGATTCTGATAAACTTGTAAGTACCTACTTTACTTTACCCATGAGCCACATTTAAATATAAAATGAGTTGGGCATGAAACACAGGCACGAAAAATGTCTCTGGGGCTGCCAAATAAGTGCTTGTGATTGGCTATTTGGTAGTCCCTATCTGTATTGACAGCCTACAGGAGGCTCTGTTTTTTATGCCTCCAAGTCAGGAATTTAAAAAAGTACCTGCTTTGAGGCTATTGGGAGCAACATCCAAGCAGTTAGTGACAACATGTTGCTCCTGAGCCACTGGCTGGAGATTACTGCTTTAAACCATTATATAATTGGGTTACCTTGATACTAGTGCCTTTTCCTATCTACCAAGTAAGTAGAAGTGCTTGGAATAGGTAACTCAAATATTATCATATCAATTGATTAATATTCTCATGTTTACTTAAAGGCTCTGAATAATTACACTCTCTTCTTGCTCTTTAGCTACCCCAGGAACCTGAAAGTTCATTAATTGCTGCCCATCCTGCCCAGGAAGAGGAGTTGGCAGAGAGAGGAGAGAGTGAAGGTGCATGTGCACCTCAGGAGCCTCCAGACTCAGCGTATGTTAAACTATAACTAGAACCAGTACATGATGTGTTTTATATTATATGGTAGAACCTTAAACTTGATAAGTTGTAAAGAGTTATTTGTATTTTTTATATACTTTACTCTATTTTTTTGCAAAATAGTATCCATGGGATCCATTTCCCAGAAACCCGTTATCCTGAAAGTTCTGAATTGCAAGAAGGCCATCTCCCATAGACTCCATTTTAATCAAATAATTAAGATTTTAAAAAAGTATTTCCTTTTTCTCTGTAATGATGAAACAGTCCTTGATCCTAATTGAGAATTAATTAATTTTTACTAAAGGCAAAACAAGCTTATTTTTAATTTATGTTAAAATGATTTTTGTAGACTAAAGGTAAGAACCATTATCTGAAAAACCCCAGGTCCCCAGCATTCTGGATAACAGGTCCCATGCCTCATTGTGTTACTGCTTTATATAACTTTATCTGTAATAAGTATATTAAACTACTGACAATACTTTGCACTGTTTAAAAAAAAAAAGCAGACTGCTGTGAAAATACACTAAGTGGTTTCAAGCTTAGGCAATGGCACACTATGCTTGTGTATTTACACAGTGTCAGCTTTTTTAAAAACCATGGTACATGTGTGTCTGAGGCCTTAGAAGACCTATGTCAGCTTTTGCAGTGGTATAACAGAGAAAGTTATATAATGTGCTGGAGCAAGACTTTCAGCATTTAGTATATATATATGTGTGTAAATTATGACTAAACATTACTTTCTTGTTTATCTTCTTTCAGTGATCTGCAAATGTCTTGGAGCTCTCTTGAAGACTTTGATTTCTGTGAATGGATTGGGAAAGGAAGTTATGGAGCGGTGAGTTACTCATCCCTAAATAAGATTCAGTTGTTTATTAGCATATTCAGGGAAACTTAATGAACTTGCTTTCATTCCAGGTCTTTCTAGGAGAACATAAGAAAACAAGAAAGTTGGTTGCCATCAAACGTGTATCAAAGGCAGTCGTTTTTAGCACTTTACAAATGGAACGGTTAGTAAAAAGCTTTTTACTTACAAAAAAGGGGGGGGACTGATTTACTAACATAGAACTAAATTACACAGAGGTAGTTGCTTATAGCACCTATGCAAATCTTTGTTTTAATATCCTAAATGATATTGCGATTTCTGGGGCTGCTGCTGCTGTCTGAGATAGCAGCCCCAATGGTGCTTCTTTCCACTTCACACCTTAAACCTTTAACATTGGAGTGGGTCAAAGGGGGGGACACAATTTTATGACATATTAGTATTTGTTAATACCATGTCAAATTGTATGTTGTACTGAATATGCATAACCAAAAGCTGTCTATTCTATTTCAGTCTTTTTGAGGAGAAAAGCATCTTAAAGATGGCGAGAGATGAGAAAGCCCCTTTCCTTGTGGGTTTAGTCTGTTCATTCCAGAGGAAACACAATCTTTACTTAGCGATGGAATTTTGCAATGGAGGCGACTTAGCAGCTCAACTGAAAAATGGTGCACTCCCACCAAGCAGCACTTTGTAAGTCATTTTAGGCATTTTATAACTGTTAACATTTGGCAATAGGCTAACAATTGCTTAAGTAGTACCATAAGTATGGGGCAAGCATTTGTTAGGAATACTCTCTTTTGACTATTATTTTGTACATTTGCATATTCCCTAGGCCTCTTTAAGGAATAATGCAGCAAACCAAATATTTATAGTAACAGCTACAATTCATCTCATACTTAAATGGTTGTGTATTTATAACTAATGGTACATGTGTTTATTTTTGTAGATTTTATTCTGCTTGTATCGTCCTCGGGATAAAGTTCTTGCATGACCGAAGTATCGTCCACCGGTAAGCACTGTAGAATGTTAAAGGGTTTATAGCTGTAGTAGCCGTAGGGTTGCCACCTTTTTGCATATTGAAAGCTGGTCACGGGTGGAATAGTGATGTCATTGGGTGGGTCTATGACTTGGTGATTGGCTGATCTAGGAGAATTTTGTCTTGGGCAGGTCTTTCTAAGGCCAGGCTGTCTAGGTAGCAAACCTAAGTAGCAGCTAGAGTTGATTATATCAGGGGCTATTATATTTTACAATATAAAAAATAATAATCTGTAGTATATTCATGGGGAAATATACTAATTTCTTAATGTTTTTTTTAACTACAGAGATGTGAAACCTGCTAATATTATTATAGACAGTGGTGGATATGCAAAACTTGCAGATTTTGGATTGTGCAAATCAGGTAAGCTATCTTTGCATAATTGTAAAACATATACAGTATTGTCCCAGGACAGTAACTGCACAATATTATAGATATTTAATATATTCAGATCTATATTAGATTTCAATACAGAAAGTTCATGTAAACCAATGCGTGTGGTAATAACATTTATATCCATATTACGTTGTCTTTCTTTTCAATATATAATTATATGCCTGTTATTAGATAATTCCAGTTGATTATTTGCTAATATAATGTTTCTGGTACTTAAGGAATTGGCTATGGAAAAAGAATGAATATCCCATGTGGAACTCTGCAATACGTGCCTCCTGAAGTGTACACACTCAAGGTTTACAACAGAACAGTAGACTGGTGGGCTCTAGGTGTTGTAATGTACCAAATGGCTGTTGGTAAGGTAAGTTTAAAGCATCCATTATTAGATTTGATTTGGCTCTAGGATGAGTTCTATTTTTTCCCTTTATTCTATTGAAGAGGATAATATTATAAGCCCACAATCATATGTTGTTATGAGATATAAAATTTGAGCCCCAATACAATGTTTCATTCTATCAGTTATTGAAGCTTTCAACATTAATCACCTGGCCAAATACATAAGTATAAGTAAAAACTTAAGTTCATGATATCTTTTTTTTTGCAGTTGCCATTCGATGGAAATCAAGAGCAGCTGCATGCATACGTCGTTCATGCAGAACCAAATTATCCAGACTGGCTGGATGATAACACCAGAGGAATACTAAGAGCAGTAAGTTACTATTTGATACTAGTACTTTATCCAGTTGACATACAATTGCCACTAATCCATCTAGCATCCAGGAGCTGAATATCATTATATTGAATATTAAGGGCACCTCTCTGTATAGATACATACATATACACAGTGACTACCACCATGTTGCATCTCATGCTTCTTGGTTGTCATTTGTTCTGCGCCGCTCTCCATTTTAATTGGTAAAAAGCAGCACATAGAATAAAAAGGCACCATGAATAGGTTCAATTACATAACAGAAAAGCAAGTATGCTTTAATACGGGCTCCTGTGTAACTATTATTTTTCTCTTGTGCAGCTCTTAAATAAAGACTACAAAGAACGTCTCGGTTCAGTTAAAGATGATGGCGAACAAGTGATGAGACATCCCTACTTCGAGGTAAGTTAATATTGTAGATATCTTGTAGGGCAGTCATATTTAGGAATGGGTGTAGAAATAATTGGATGCTCTAAAAACATCCTTCCATATTATAATAATTATAATAATTATAATTAACATTTAACTGAGCTACATCTGTTATTTGTTATTGCCGTTATTTAAAAAATTAAGCATTTAAATATTCCATATAAAATAAAAATACTTAATCATTTTGTATTTGTAGTCAATGAACTGGGAAGCTCTAATGGAGAGGCAATTGAAGCCCCCGTTCATTCCTGGCCCTTATGTGAAAACAACAACTACTACAGAAGGCCAAAAAGCTGATAATGCTGCAACACCACCAGATGAGCAGTGGCTAATGAATTCAGATCGCCAAAAGAAATTCAAAGACTTTGATGAGTTGCCAGAAGCTCACTTGCATTAGGAGAACAGGAAGCAACCAGAAGAACCACCTACACCTTCTAGGCTGAGAACTAAAAGAGACTGATAGCTCTCTAATCACGTTCATTGCCCAAACTAGTACGCTGCCAACGAAGGAGTTGAGAAAGCAGAGGCCGTGGGTCCCTGCCACCATCATTCCTAGAAGCCCTCATAATAGTCATCCCCAAGGCAGGGTGGGACCACATCTTATGTAGTTCATATTGAACAATTTTTCTCATTAACACTGATGCAAAAATACTAGCCATGTGGCTTACCTGGGCCATCACAGATCTGATACACCCAGACCAATCAGATTTCATGCCGGGGGGGGGCAACAGACTTCAACCTTCAAAGCCTCTTTACAAATCTCCAAATATCCCACACCAACAGAACTTTGGGAAGTATTCAAGAAACTTAATAAACTTATACTTCCATTGATCTGGGCCAAGAAGACTCTCCGCATCTCCTGGGAAAGATTGACGGCACCCATTACCAAAGGGGGACTGACCTTCCCTATTACCTAGCCTCACAAATTTACTACCTACAATGGTGCTTCTAGCCCAACCCCTACAATCCTAATATGGTCCTCCATGCCTCCATCCTATATTCTATAGAGGGCCTTAGCCACCCAGTACCACACTTGTCACCCAACCTTCCCTTGTGGGGCAACTCATAATTTCCTCAGCTACATGACCTGCCTGACTTTGTGTAATGGGCATGACTAGGCCTTAAAAAGCTGTCTGACTTAGTAACTAAGTAACTAAATGAGCAGTTTCCCACATTACAAGACTTACAAGAATGGCTTCCTGGTTACCAAATCCAACTCTATTGGTACTTCTAGCTCAAACAAGCCTTTCATGTGCAGTTCAGCACCCTTACCCCAGCAATGACTATGGTTAGTATAGAGAATAGGGATTTTCCCCCCAATGCAAATCCACAGGTGCCAATTTTATTATCATGATCTGGTCCTGCCCCCCCCCCCCCGGTAAAGACATTCTAGACCAAGGTAATGGAAACACTAGCTCACGACAGATAATTCATCCGGTTGTCTGGTTATTCAGAGTGATTGACTACGTAATACCCACGAACGCGGCTAGAACTCTGTTGCGCTCCCTCATGTTCTACGCAAAAAAAATTGTGATCATGCACTGGCTGGGGAAAATCCCTCCTATCATACCCTTCTGGAGATGGCTGGTAGACGGAGCTCTTTCACTGATCAAACTAACGTATGAAACAAGATAGGGCAACAGACAAATTCAACAAAGTGTGGGGGGCCTGGTGCGGTTCTTTTTTATTTTAAAAATAATATATCTTACCTTAGACTGATAGAGATTATATTTTTATATGTATTTTAATAAAACAAATTCTATTTTTACATGTGTTTAGACTTTTTTTTTACATTGTTAAAAGAAGCAGCGCTACAGTTGCTGTATAGTTCCAGTCTTAGTGGAGGCAGTGATTGTTATATTTATTTAGTGACATAGTGGGGCAGTGTAGCTCCTTCTTTACCATGTGTTTAGTGAACAGGACTTGTATTTGTACCAAACAAACTTTTTGCAATTGCTAAACTAGGAAAAATGGATGCTTTTTGTTATTTCATGATTAGTGATGAGTGAAATATTTTGCCATGTTTTCCCGGGAAAATGATGTCCATAGACCCCAATGCATTTCGGCTACTTTTTGCCATTTTTTTCATTTTCGGCAAAGCCAAACTGGTCAGATTCACTCATCATTATTCATAATCTAAACAGAGCAGACAGAAAAGTCTCTCAGGCATAAGTGCCAGTCCAAGTCCTTTAGAGAAACTCAGTCTAATTAAAGTACCAAATGTATTTTGTGGTTAGGATTAGGGATGCACCGAATCCAGGATTCGGTTCGGGATTCGGCCAGGATTCGGTCTTTTTCAACAGGATTTGGATTCAGCCGATTCCTTCTGCCTGGCCGAACCGAATCTGAATCTAGTGGATTCGGTGCATCCCTAGAAAGGATATACAGCTATGGAATCCATTATCCAGAAACCTGTTATCCAGAAAGTTCCAATTAATTCAAAAACTATAAAAAAAAAAGAAAAAATGAAGGCCAATTAAAAATTAGCTTAAAAGTAGTCATTTTATTACAGAATGACAAGATGCCTTCCAGTGCTTGGATGCGCCTGTGTCAATACTGTACTATAAGGAAGAACAGGCTGTGTTTTATTCTGCACACTCCTGTGGTTGAAAGCAGGAAAACTGACCACAGGGGGAACACAGGGTAAAACACCCCTTTAGTATGAGCCCTTATTCAATCACTTGTCTTCTTGTTGCAAACAACACGACCACAATAAGTTACAAAAGTCTTAATGCCCATTATCTTATTCTGAAATCAATGGTATTAATATCAAGGTGATGCTCCCATTGCTGCAACTCTTCTAGTAAGACTTTTGACGACATACAGGAACATTGTAGATGGGGAGAGCTTCCACTCAGCCACAAGAGCATTACTGAGGTTGGGCACAAATGATGGCTGATCAGTCTTGGCTTTGGTCATTCAGTGTTCGGTCAGAGCTTCGAGTCGGTCATTTAAATTGTTCTCCTCCCATCCCAACAAATACTGTATTGTCGTGTTTGGTTAGAGGCAACACTTTTTTAATGGGTCATGGGTGGCCCCATTCACAACGCCAGTGGCAAAAAATGGGCAAAAATATACAAGGTTCATTCTAGCCATGTAGTGTAATTAAGTGTCGTTGCTAGTCAAGTGAATCTAATGTTTTATATCATAAGAGGGAAAGGGGGAGATGGACCCTGCACCACATGTGGAGGGATAAAGTTGCTTATAACATCGGATTACGTGTGCTGGTAACACGGAATAATATATATCAGTATAAGCATCAATCAAGGTTTGGATAAACCCACTCACTCAGGGATTATACACTTACTTTGAAACAAGGTTGCGTACTCTCCCTATATCTGATCATTAGCCACAAGACCATAGACTAAAGGGAACAGGGTTTGTCAGTGTCGTATAACCATATATGTGTGACCTAGTTAATCATTTACTGGATTTGCTGGTTGTGTATCGTGCCCCCAAGAGTCATTTCACACAGAAACCAATTAAAATTAAGGTTGAAGCACTGGCATGCATTTCTATTAGTATTAGTATGATGTAGAAAGAGATCATTTGCAATTGGTATTCGTTTATTATTTTGTAGTTTTTAAGTAATTTAGCTTTTTATTCAATAGCTTTCTAGTTTGCAATTTCAGCGCCCAAATTGCCCTAGAGGCCATGCACTAAATTTTGATTTGAGACTGGGATAATAATAGTGGAGGGCCTGAATAGAAAATTGAGCAGTAAAAAACAGTAATGCCAATTCATTTGTAGCCTTGCTGAGTATTTGTTTTTAAATGGGGTTAGTGACCCCAGTTTAAAAGCGGGACAGAAGAAAAGCAAATCAGAAGAAAGCAAATCACTCAAGAACTATAAAAAAAAGAAGTTGCTTTGAATTGGCAATTCTATAACATATTCATACCTCCCAACTGTCATGTTTTTCGTGGGACAGTCCCGATTTTGACAGCTCAACCCACAGTTCCACATTGTTACTGAAATGTACTGACTTTCTCCTTGATCTCCTGTACTGAACAGCCAGAAAACGATACAAAGTTTCTAAAACTCAATTTGCTTTTGGCAGAGAGCCCAGCAGGGCCAGAACTAGGGGTAGGCAGAGTAGGCATGTGCCTAGGATGCAAAGCTGGGGGGGCCCCAAGCACGTGCTTTCTCTGCCTGCTACCCCTAGTCCGGTCCCCTCTCTGCTCCATACTTTTTGCCAATGCGCATTGATCCATGTAGGCATGCGAGCATGTACGTACGCATGCACACGGGTGCTTATTCACACATGAGCACAATTATTTATTTGCACATGAGCACGAGCGTCCAATGCAAGCACCCAGTCAGGGCCACGACCGACCAGGTTGCATAGGGCGCCTGGCCAGCCTGGCCCGCTCTAGAGCCCAGAATATGTGGCAGGTGCACTTGTATACTTTAACAATTTAAGATAAGCAAAAAACAATTGGAACAATTTAAGATAAGCAGGTCTCTTGGGAGAAGTGAACTGCAGCTTAAAAGGCAATTTACCTTAGCATAACTGTAAAAGAGATTTTGTGTACTCACCATTAAATCTCTTTCTCTTCAGTCGCTTGGGGGACACAGGGAAAGTGGGGTATAGCTGGCACCACTAGGAGGCAGGACACAATAAAATAAAAATAACTAGTCCCTCCTCCTGCTATACCCCAGCTCACAGGTGGAGCCAGGCCAGTTCATACCAAAGCAAAGAACAGGAGGTTACTAATAAAAATGAACCTTTATATAACTATGTACAATCAAAAAGGTATCTACAATTAGCCACCATGTCTGAAATGAGTGAAGGCCTCAATCCAGGGAGGGAAGTCCTGTGTCCCCCAAGTGACTGAAGAGAAAGATTTAATGGTGAGTACACAAAATCTCCTTTTCTCCATTGTCGGCTTGAGGGACAGTGGGGACGTGCCAAAGCTGTCCCCTAAGAAACGGGCAGGAAGGAGAGGCCTATGTGGCATTAACCACTGTGGCTTGGAGTACCTTCCTGCCATAGCGGGTGTCAGATACTGCAAAGGTGTCGAAATAGTAAAATTTGCCAAAGGTTTGGATGGATGTCCACATGGCAGCCTTGCACAATTGTTCAGCTGAGGCCTAGTTCCGAAAGGCCCAGGATGAACTCATTCCCCTGGTGGAATGAGTTCTGATTCTAGCTGGGGGCTATGTCCCTTTGCTGTGTAGGCTCTTTGAATGGCCTGCTTGATCCAAAGGGAGATGGATGCCTTGGTGGCAGGGGAGCCCTGATGGGGCCCAGCAGGAATAATGAACAGGGAGTCCGATTTGCAGATGTCTTTGACTCAATGCAAATAGGTAAAAGGAATTAAGTGACACCACTGTTGGATGGAAGGTGGTTACCACCTTAGGAAGGAAGGATGGATGGAATTGTGCGAAGGACAGCCCTGTCTTAAAGGAATGTAAGGAATGGAGATCTTCAGGATAGAGCTGACAGCTCTGATACCCTCTGAGTTGATGCTATGGCCAGTAGAAATACCGTCTTCCAAGTAAGCCATTGAAGAGAGATGGAAGACATGGGCTCAAAGGGGGCCATTGTAGGGCTCATAGAATGAGAGCTAGGTCCCAGGAAGGCACCGGTGCTCAGCCCATGTAGAAAGGTCCTGACATCCGAATGTAAGGCTAGGCACCTTTGGAACATAATGGACAGGGCCGATATCTGGGATTTCAGAGATCCCAAAGAAAGTCCCATGGATAGACCCTCCTGAAGGAAGGCCAAGAGATTGGAGATGGAGAACCTTTTGAAGTCTGCTCCTTGGCTCTGGCACCACTGTTGGCAGATGGACCATACGCAGTGGTATGCTTTAGCAGAGACAGGCTTGCCCTACAGCTTCTTTTTAGGATTGCAGTCTCAATAGCCATGCCGTCAATCTGAGTTTGGCTGGACATGGATGTCGAATAGGACCCGGAGATAGAAGATCTGGTATGGGGGGTAGGATCCATGGTTCGTCCACCGAGAGGTTGACTAGGTCCAAGAACCACGTGCGAGGAGGCCATCTGGGAGCTATTAGGATGAGAGTGGTGTGTTCCCTCTGTAGCTTCTTGATTGTTCTTGGAAGAAAAGGAAGTGGAGGGAAGGTGTAAACGAGCTGGAAGTTCCAGGAGGTGGTCAGAGTGTCCGCTGCTAAGGCAAGGGGGTCCCTGTAGCATTCAAAGAAGAGAGGCACCTTTTGGTTGTGACGGGTTGCCATGAGGTCAACCTCTTGAAATATTTAGTCTTTTAGTGACCACTCCCTTAGATATAGGGACTGTCTGTTGAGAACATCTGCCTCCCAGGGTAGTAGTCCCGGAATGTAAATCGCTGAGAGATGAGACCGGTGGGGCTCTGCCCAGTGAAGGATGAGGCCTACTTTATTCAGTGCCTTCCTGCTTCTTGTTCCGCCCTGGTGGTTGATATATGCTACTGTTGTGGCATTGTCAGATTGTCAGACTGTTGTTGCCAGTGGACTAAGGCTAGTCTGATTGCCCGAATCTCTAGAAGGTTGATGTGGAGACGTTGCTCTGCTGGAGACCAGAGGCCCTGTACTGAGCGTCCCTCTAATACCACTCCCCAGCCAGAGAGGCTTGCGTCCGTGCTGAGGAGGCACCACTGAGGTTACCCGAGGGGTCTGCCCTTGGTCAGGTGACTGATTTGCATCCACCAGTGAAGAGGTGCTCTCATCCTGTGTGATACCGAATCTCCTGAAGTAGGTATCTGTGTTTCCAGGCTGAAAGAATGTTTCATTGAAGCTCCCTGAGATGGAGTTGGGCAAAGGGAATGGCTTCTATGGTCAAAACCATTACTTCCAGACCCTTCATGCAGCGTTTGGCTGTGTGCTTCAGTTTCAATAGGAGGGACCATACCAGGGTCCATAAGTGATGAACCTCGGAATCAGGGAGGACTTGTCTAGGTTGATGTACCAGCACTGCAACTCCTGCAATCTCTCTGGAGTGCCTGTTGGGCAGATGTGAAAGTCGGTGCCTTGATCAGTAGAATATATAAGTAAGGGGTAATGGATACCCCTGAGGTGCAGATCAGTGCATTGGCTACTGGGATATTCTTTGTGAAGACTCGAGGAGCAGAGGTGAGGCTGAATGGAAGAGCTGTGAACTGGTAGTGGTGATTTTGGACTGCAAATCGTAAAAACCTCTGAGTGGGTGGGAAAATAGGTACATGAAGATACGCTTACTTGATGTCCAGGGAAGCAAGGAATTGGCCTGAGGACATTGCTGCGATGACGGATCTGAGTGACTCCATCTTGAACTTTTGCAGCCAAATAAAGTTGTTGAGCTTCTTGAGGTCCAATATTGGGCAGGCTGAACAGTCCTTCTTTCGAACTACAAACAGTTTGGAATAGTAGCCCTTTCTCCATCATGCAGATGGGGGCCTGCCTGCCGGCTTTGATGAGGGCTTTCAATGTTGCCATGTAGGTCTAGGCTTACCTCTAAAGCGTCATCTACATGCCGATGTATGTCTGGAAGAAGATGACCTTGTGCTCTTGTTCTGGGGGCCATGAAAAAAAACTTCCCCGACAAAAGGAAGAGCATGCTTTTAGTTGGGGCAGCAGAGTGCTCTTGCCCCCGGTAGCTTGACTTATGATCTTGTTGAGATCAGGTCCGAAGAGAAGCTTTCCTTTGAACGGTTTAGAAAGAGGTCAGCTGTCCAAAGTTTCATCCAAAGAGAGCGTCAAGCAACCAAGTAGTCATTGGCTTCCTTGTTCTGTGATGCCAGCTAAGAGAGTTCCTGTTGATGAACCCCGGAAATGATAGATCAGCATAGGCAGTCTGACCATGACTGGACAGCTGTACTCACCCAGGCTGAGGCCAAACCTGGATGCAGGAAAGTGCCGGTAGCAGAGAAAAGCGAACGTAAAAGTCCTTCCAGCTTTTTGTCTATGGAATCCTTAAAGGAAGCTACATCCGGAACTGGCAATGCTGTGTTCTTAGAAAGGCGTGACAATGGGGCATCCACTGAAGGGGGAGAGGCCCACTTCTCAGTAAGGTCAGAAGGAAAGGGATATAGCTTGAGCAAACGCTGGTTTGGTTGAAAACGTCTCTCTGACTTATCCCACTCCTGCAGAATGATCTGGTCTAGTTGATCATGAGAGGGAAAAGAAGGAGAGGATCTACTCTGATGTTTGAAAAGACCAGAGGAAGCACTGGAAATGGTTCCAGGTTCCTGTAGGTGTAGGGTTTCTAGTACGGAAGTATTTAGGGAGTCTACTGCTTCAGATGATAACCTAGGAGAGTCCTCCTCTTCCTGGTCTGAACTGTTATATAGTTCTCCATCAGAGAGAGCCTATTCATCTCCCGAGTCTGGAGGGAGGGGAGATGGATTAATGGACTCATCAATCTCTGCTGCAGATGGAGAGAGGCCGCCCTGCATTTGGGTGGCTTAGTCTTGGGGTCTAGATGGGCCAGGAGTCTGTCTAGGGAATTGGCCAGTTTGGGAATGACAGACGCCAATTGAGAAACCCATTGAGGAGATTGTGATGGGGGATCTCTGGCCTGGGCTGCTGGTGCCCCATGAGAGTCTAGGCTTACCTGGGGGCTGGATCCTGGAGTTTCCCGAACAGGCTCAGGCAGCTTACACGTGGAGCACAGAGGTTCCTTGCTACCGGATGGTAAACATTTGCAGCATTTGGCACAGGCTAAAAATGTAACTGATGTAGAAGCTGCCCCCCTGGAGAAAAGGTTGTCACTAGAGTTCTCAGACCTGAAATAAGAGAATAAATTATATATATATATATATATATATATATATATATATATATATATATATATATATATATATAAATGTCGAAAGAGAAAAGATGCACACCAGGGTTTGTGTACAAAAGATTAAAAATCCATATTTATTAAATTACATTAAAAAATTCGGCCAACGTTTCGGTCTGCTCCTAAGACCTTTATCAAGACCATATTTTTAGTACATCCACCATGTTTAAATAGCTAAAAACATGTGACTCACCCAATTGTGCACACCCCCGCAATCATGTGACCGTGAAGAATCCAACACCAGATAAAAAGCAGGTATGTGTGATTACTGCAAAGTATAGAAAACTTTTGTTACTTAAAAGTTGATACAAAGTAAAACAAAACATACAGACAAATCAATGTGGAAACTTTTTCGGAGCTTAATGGCAACTATGTAACTTATAAGTCATATTTAGCGCTGATTTAAAAAGCATAGGAAAGAACAATATTCATTCAATCCTGAAGGGGCAACAGTGTTTAGTTTGCGGATCCAAAATGTTTCACGCTGCAATAGCAGTCTAGATCTATCTCCACCTCGCTTCAGGGGTGGGATATGGTCGATGGCAATAAATCTAAATGTGGGCAATCTATGACCTTTTTCTAAAAAATGTTTCGCCACAGGTTTGGTGGTATGGCCATCTCTGAAGGCTGTACTGATGGCAGAGCGGTGCCCATCCATCCGTAGCCGCAATGTTTGGTCTGTTTTGCCTACGTAGGATAACCCGCAGGGACACGTGATCAAATATATCACGTGAGTGGTGGTACATGAAATATGGTGTCTGATATTTAATCGTTTGCCAGTTTGAGGGTGGAGAAATGATGTGCCCGGGCTCATATATCTACAGGATGTACAGTTTGGACATCTAAAGCAACCGGGTTTCAGTGTACTCAACCAACCCCCTGGTTTTTTTGAATAGCACATTGTCGGATCACTCTTGACCAACAAGTCTCTTAGGTTTGTACCCCGTTTGTAAGACAACATTGGGGGTCCTGTTACCACTTGTCTTAAAGATTTATCAGCCTCAATGATTTTCCACTGATCACGTAAAAAATTGCTGGCCATATCAGTGCATGTGTTATAAGTGGTAGTAAAGGTAAGTCTGGGTTCCTTTTGTGGTGGCTCACCTACATCCGCTATCTTTTGTCTGGCGGTGGAAAGGGCCTGGTGTAGCAACCTATCCGGATAGCCACGCTCACTAAAGCGGAGCCACATCTCCCCAAGTTGACATTCAGCAATATGTTTGTCAGAATTGTTTCTCAGTACCCTACAAAATTGGGAAATCGGAAGGGATTTTTTCATTGGGGGTGGATGGCAACTCTCAAAATGAAGGAGTGTATTTTTGTCCGTCGGTTTTCTAAAGAGAGTAAAATCCAATTTATTGTTATACAGTTTCAATTCAATATCCAAAAATTGAATTGTATTGGGATGTATTGTATAAGTAAATCTTACCGGACTATCCAATGCATTAAGCTCATTAACCATTTCAATGAATTCATCATGGGACCCACGCCAGATGATTAGCATATCATCGATGTAGCGTTTAAAGAGAAACCGCGCTGGAAGCTAAACAAACCGGCGGGGTCGGTGGATGTGAGCTCCGGCGATTCGGAGGGTGATGACAGCACGTTGCCAACAGCTTCTCAAGTGGGCCCAGTACAGGCCGATCGTACCACACGCCCGGTAGCTCCCATTTTTTTAGACACCGCGACTCAGATGACGGATCGCCCACCAACAGGTCGCGGTCGTACAAGAAGTGCCGCACGCGGAGGGGCAACAAGAGGCAGAGGTCGGCACAGGGACTAGAATTGCCGATCTTTAATCTATCCCAACACTCGCTGACGGCACCGGAGCTACACCTTCTACGAAGAGGTTTGTCATTTGTTCCCTCTTGCCATTTTGATCACTTCAATTGGGAAATTGATTGCTTCAAATTTTGCCGCACGCTTTCTCTTAAAGAGTACTTTAAAGATTCAACAAGTAATTCCATTCCGACTACAACCTTAAAGTTGAAAAGACAATTTACCCCTCCATTGACTAACCCCACTATAAAGCTGTACAAACAAGGAATTGAAATGTTTGATGACACACGGGGTACCATGAATGTACGGAAAGATAATATTACTAGGGCTGAACGTGAGGCCATCAAGACTCTAATGGCTGACACTAACATTGTTATACGGCCTGCGGACAAGGGTGGGGGCATAGTTATTATGAATTACAAGGACTACCGTCTTGAAATTATGAATCAGCTTTCTGACCCTGTGGTATACAAACAGTTGACCGGTGACCCGGTCAATAAGTTTAAAGCCAAAGTTGATGCTGTGATTGATAAGTCCATAGATGTGAATCTAATAAACAACACCCTGGGGGATTTTTTGAAACAAAATTTCCCTAAATGCCCAGTGCTATACACGCTACCCAAGGTACATAAGAGCTTATCCTCGCCCCCCCGGCCGCCCGATAGTCTCTGGTCGCGACTCGCTACTACATCCAATAGGGATCTACCTGGATAGTTTATTACAACCGGTTGTCTGTGCCACCCCTACCTACTTACGTGATACACCCCACCTTTTGAATTGTATTAAAAATGTATCTTTCACACAGGATGTGCCATACCTGTTGGCAACTATGGATGTGGTAAGCTTATATACCATCATTCCCCATATGGCAGGTCTAGCTGCTATTGAACAAGCTCTTTCGGAGTCGACAATTTACAGTGGTCCACCTATTCCTTTTGTATTAGAATTACTTGAATTGTCATTAACCCTTAATTATTTCCGTTTCGAAAATAATTTTTATTTACAAACATCTGGGACAGCAATGGGGGCAGCCATGGCGCCTGCATATGCTAATTTGTTCATGCACCACTATGAGCAACGCCATATAGTTCCACGATTTGCCGAAAAGATGTTTCTCTTTAAACGCTACATCGATGATATGCTAATCATCTGGCGTGGGTCCCATGATGAATTCATTGAAATGGTTAATGAGCTTAATGCATTGGATAGTCCGGTAAGATTTACTTATACAATACATCCCAATACAATTCAATTTTTGGATATTGAATTGAAACTGTATAACAATAAATTGGATTTTACTCTCTTTAGAAAACCGACGGACAAAAATACACTCCTTCATTTTGAGAGTTGCCATCCACCCCCAATGAAAAAATCCCTTCCGATTTCCCAATTTTGTAGGGTACTGAGAAACAATTCTGACAAACATATTGCTGAATGTCAACTTGGGGAGATGTGGCTCCGCTTTAGTGAGCGTGGCTATCCGGATAGGTTGCTACACCAGGCCCTTTCCACCGCCAGACAAAAGATAGCGGATGTAGGTGAGCCACCACAAAAGGAACCCAGACTTACCTTTACTACCACTTATAACACATGCACTGATATGGCCAGCAATTTTTTACGTGATCAGTGGAAAATCATTGAGGCTGATAAATCTTTAAGACAAGTGGTAACAGGACCCCCAATGTTGTCTTACAAACGGGGTACAAACCTAAGAGACTTGTTGGTCAAGAGTGATCCGACAATGTGCTATTCAAAAAAACCAGGGGGTTGGTTGAGTACACTGAAACCCGGTTGCTTTAGATGTCCAAACTGTACATCCTGTAGATATATGAGCCCGGGCACATCATTTCTCCACCCTCAAACTGGCAAACGATTAAATATCAGACACCATATTTCATGTACCACCACTCACGTGATATATTTGATCACGTGTCCCTGCGGGTTATCCTACGTAGGCAAAACAGACCAAACATTGCGGCTACGGATGGATGGGCACCGCTCTGCCATCAGTACAGCCTTCAGAGATGGCCATACCACCAAACCTGTGGCGAAACATTTTTTAGAAAAAGGTCATAGATTGCCCACATTTAGATTTATTGCCATCGACCATATCCCACCCCTGAAGCGAGGTGGAGATAGATCTAGACTGCTATTGCAGCGTGAAACATTTTGGATCCGCAAACTAAACACTGTTGCCCCTTCAGGATTGAATGAATATTGTTCTTTCCTATGCTTTTTAAATCAGCGCTAAATATGACTTATAAGTTACATAGTTGCCATTAAGCTCCGAAAAAGTTTCCACATTGATTTGTCTGTATGTTTTGTTTTACTTTGTATCAACTTTTAAGTAACAAAAGTTTTCTATACTTTGCAGTAATCACACATACCTGCTTTTTATCTGGTGTTGGATTCTTCACGGTCACATGATTGCGGGGGTGTGCACAATTGGGTGAGTCACATGTTTTTAGCTATTTAAACATGGTGGATGTACTAAAAATATGGTCTTGATAAAGGTCTTAGGAGCAGACCGAAACGTTGGCCGAATTTTTTAATGTAATTTAATAAATATGGATTTTTAATCTTTTGTACACAAACCCTGGTGTGCATCTTTTCTCTTTCGACATTTGGATAATTTTGCCCTTGAAGATAGCACCCAGGTATCAACTCAGAATCATGTATTACGGTGTGCGTTAAGAACTTTTGGACTATATATATATATATATATATATATATATATATATATATATATATATATATATATATATATATATATATATATATATATATATAACCCCTAAGGTACTGCTGAACCCAGGGGGGGGGTATAGCAGAGAACTAATCGGGCCCAGGTGAAGAAGGCGGTGGGAGGTTGTAGTGCCTGCTGAGCATGGCAAAATGTGAATGCCCTGTCCGATGTCCCTAAACCAGGACTATCTGAGGCAGCATTGTCTGGTAGTCACTGCGCCGCTATACGCTGCTGGGCACTGCTATATCTGGGCTGTGCAACAGTGAGGAGGGAGAGGAGTGTTTCTCCGGGCGAGTGTCTAGCCCGGAGAAAACGCATGTGTCTAGCCCGGAGAAACACGCAAAGCCGTGCTGCCATTTTTGAAGTCCCGAACAGCCGAAATGCAGAAGTGCCGAAAAGCTGAAGGACACGAAAACAGCCGAACTCCCAAAGCGGCGAAAAGACCCAAAGTCACGAAAACAGTTGAAATTTATTTCCTGAATCAGCAAAAAGACCCAAAGTCACGAAAGGAGGCGAAGTTGAAGTCATGAGTTCAATTATACTCAAATTTGTGGGTTTTTTTTTAAAATCCCCTGGTCACCAATGTATTATTTTAATATTCTATAGGCCCCCGTCACCAATGTTTTTTTTTTTTTAAATATTTTTTGGTCCCCAATTTTTTTTAACTTGTAAGGGGGGCCCTGGCGTCCAATGTTTTTTAAAAAAATATTTTTTGGGCCCCAATTTTTTTAACGTGTAAGGGGGGCCCTGGCACCAATGTTTTTTTTTAAAAAATATTCTTTGAGGCCCAATTTTTTTTTTTTTACGTTTAAGGGGGGCCCTGGCACCAATGCTTTTTCAAAAAAAACTTTTATGATGCTAATGTTTTTTTTTTTTAAACTTATAATTGGGCCCTGACCATCAAAAGCTTTTTATAACTTGTGTTTGGGGGGTTACATTTTTAGCGCTGATGTCTGTGTGATCTTTTAACTGTGATGTGGAGTGGGCGGGATCTGGGGTGGGGCTTGGGTAGCAGTGTGGGCAGGGGGCCCCAAAAATTTTGTTGTACAGGGCCCCGTGATTTCTAATGGCGGCCCTACCTGTATTATATAGGTTCTACTACAAACAGAAAAAAAGCAGGGAAACTATACATTGTTGTCATAAATAAGACTTTGTTGTATTGGCTTTTTATACTCGTAGACTATTTCCATAACAACTATATGAATGAACAAGTTGCACCACCTGTTGCTGCTGCTGCACAATAATAATCCTCATATTTCATTGACCTGACATATTTATGGCAGCAGCTCTGGGAAGCATGACTACACTCATCACTGAGGCGGCAGTAAAAGGAAGGGCCAATCAGAAACACTGTTACAGAATGTGTTCCATTCATAAAATGCCATGCGCCTGGAGCAATCAGAGCCGGACAAGCATGGATTCTGGGCCCAAAGAGCTGATACTCAGGCTGCTGACAGTTGAGGACTGTGATCTCCCAGAGTGTCCATTGCATTTGGTGCTGCAGCGGGAATTCGGTTTCTGGCTGATAGAAAGTCCTTTGTTAAAGAGGGGCACGTGGGACATACCAAGTCCTTGGTACCTGTTGTGTGTGTCAATACTATTATTATTACTACTATATATTTATGAACTGCTAACTTACCGGTATTCAGCAGCTCTGTACAATAGAAGGGTGCATTTAAACATACATGTTATATACAACACACATGATTTAAGAAGTAAAAAGGGGACTTTTTTCTTTATTTTTATGTAAAAGCTTAATATCTAAAATGTTAAGTGGTTTCTGGTCTCACAAGAGATATCTGACAAACTGGACCTTGGCTAGTTGGGTAAGTGTTTTCACATTGCGACAATGTCTGACTACAGGGACCTATCAATGACCGGTGTCAAGGATGCCTTGGCTTCCCTTTTGCCCAATAAACTGTAATGTGATTTTACTTGGGGTCAAACATACAGATGAAGGTGGGTCCAAGACAGTACGGGAAGGCTTGGACTGCATTTTATTGCGCAGAAATGTATAGGAATTGGATCGGTTATCTGAAAACCTGTTATCTAGAAAGTTCTACATTAACAAAAGCCGTCTCCCATATACTCCATTTTATCCAAATAAACCAAAATGATTTCCTTTTTCTCTGTAATAATAAAACAGTACCTTGTACTTGACCCCAGCTAAGATATAATTAATCCTTATTAAATGATTTTCTAGCATGAAGATCCAAATTACGGAAATATCTGTTATCCAAAAACTCCCTGTCCCAAACATTCTGGATGATTGGTCCCATACCTGCATATAAATTTATATCTATTGTCTGCCGCATACAATGCTGTTTTGGCACCTCTCCTTGGAAGGTTTAATAATAAACAGATTATGCTGATTGGAAAAACATTTCATCTGTTGGATGACTGGTGAAATTTCATCAAGAAAATACACAGCAAGTCCAGTTGATTTGACTTATTTCTGCAGTTAAATATATATATTTATAACGTATTTATATATATATATATATATATATATATATACTTATATATATATATATATATATACTGTATACATATTATAATTTGGGCTAAAACGGGTTGTTTTATAAAGCCCACTCCACATGTTAACCTAAGACATAGTAATCAAACAGTGTTCAACGGCAGCGGTTGTTTTATATATTTATGTTTAAATTTCTCAACCTAACTTTTTTTTCTGTGCAGTCATGCTGTGAGTCGCTGACTCATTTAATTTGCTTTTACTGGCTGATTACAGAATATTTGCAATGAACAACTGACAAACGGCATGGTCTGGTTGCACCATAAAAAAACCATGGCAAACAGAGCATATGTCACTCCTAAATCCTTATAATATTGCTTATCAATACAGACTTCTTTCTCTTACTCAGGTAATTTGAACAGTGGGATTTGGCGGATGGCTGTGACCCATCTTGATATGATCAAACAGCTTTACCCCAACTCCTCCACCACCATCATTCTCTCAGAACATCTCAGCAATATTCATGCTATCCAATCCCCTTCCCATCCAGTAATGCAGCAACAAATATAGTCTTTGGATTCTGGACATTAGCACTGAAGGGTTTAAACCACACAAAGGGCCTGGAATTTTGAAGGAACTAGAATAGGCGTATATAACCTAACCTCTAGCCTTCAGATGTTTAACTGTAACGACCAAGAGCCGAAGAAGTTGCAGTTGAACCGCATTTAGAGCGCTTCACTTTGCCCATTTATGACCAATTGCACATCAGCCTCTTAACTGCCAGTGTCAGTATGTGTAGTATAATGTTTTCCCTTTCGTGGAGTCTAAAGGAGCAATGGGTAATCTTTGAAAATGTGCAATTTAGATTTATGTAGGACTTTGCAGGGCCAGAACTACTATTAGCTCAGCCCTGGGACTTTTTAGACTTAGAACTATTAAAACCCTGAGATACTTTTTACTCATTGTTTTAATTAAGAAATAGATTCCGCACAAGCCTTTTTCCTGTGTTAGAAGAGATGGTGTATTTCAGTTATTAACAGGCTTATATTCCAAAATAAAATGAGCTCTGAGGGTGTCATATAATAATGAGAGTGGCACCCTCATTGTGCTCCTACTAATACTGAGAAATTTAAAAATGATTTAAAAGTATAGTAATAAAGCAATATTTTGGAATATATTAATAATTATTGGCAACTAGTGTTGTAACCGGTCTTATATTGACCAGTAGTGATGTGCGGGACGGCCAAAAACCCACTGGTCGGTCAGGTTCATGCCGACACTTGCACTAAGTATTCGGGCCGCTAGCGGGTTTCTATGGGTTTTTTTTTTAGGAAACGAAGTGCAGATGCACACCTGGTCCCTCTTTTAATGTTCACGGTGCATGAAACGAAGGGGTACGCCCCAAAACGTTGTAACCTGTTTGGCTTGACATTAAACACGGGTAATAACCCTTGAGCAGATTACGTGTGCTGGATTAAATCAATTTCGTTTTTTTTTTTTAGGCTCTAACCTAACTGTGATCCGCCATGATAATGATGGCAGAGACAGGGGTGGGCAGGGTATATAAATAGAAGTGGACCCACAGGCTGCATTGGGTGCAGGTTTTCAGCAGGGGGTTAGAGTCGGTGCAGGTCAACACATTATAAATCATAGGAATCCTTTGTCTATATTTATTTCTGTCTACTCCCAAGGATTCCACAAAGTTGGAGAAGATTGGAAAAGGCGAGTTAACCTGTAAAACTGCAAACCTTAGAAATGAATGAAGATAGGATATCAGAAATTAAGTCTTTGAAATTCATGAACAAATGGGCAGCAGAAACAATATACACACTACTACGCCACCATTAATTCAGTGCCTGCGAAATTAATAAAAGTTTTACCTAACGTGCATTTTGCCAGTGGTTTTATCAAAGAGCAAAAGATTCCTACCCCCCCCACAAAGGATGGTTTTCTTTCACTGTTATCACAAGCACTGAACTTGTGTTCAACAAAGGGGTCAAGCATAATTTATAGCTTCTTTACAGAACTATGGAATGAATAGCTCGCTCATGTAAAACACTACATCTATCCCCTAAAATAGTTTATTTGTAGATGCTGGATGAACAAACGCCAAACTTATTTTCATTTTATGGTGGTAAGGTAACAAGAGAACAGCTTCCTTACATGTGCATTGCTATTACCACCTAGTGGTAGACATGGGGATATCACTCAATAGCCCCACCACGATTCCTCCAGTTACATTGAGTAGGAGAAGCAATAGATTAACTGAAAGCAGTTCCATTGTGAAGTGCTGGCTCTTTCCAAAATCACTGGGTCAGGCACAATGACCTGAGATGGATGCTTAAACACCAATACTACAGCTACAAAAAAAATACATTTATTGGTTCAATAATAACATTTTAAATGGTAAAATGAATGACTTGCAATGTACAGTGTGTAATTTAGAAATACAAGTGTACCATAAAAATCAGAATCTCTTTAGGTCTCAGCAAAATAAGGCATTTTTATCTCAAGTCTAAAGCAACTGATTTTAGCTTTTAGCTGGCCCTACTGATCTTGCCCAACTGCACGGGCATGTATGACCCATTATGGAGGCAGTATTGACATCCTTTCAGATTTTTCTGTCTGTTCCCAATTTCTCCTTCCCCCACAGGTAGATTGGGTATTGGCACCAGTCAGATTCTGTCATTCAAAACACTCACAATGCTAATAAGCCATCCATGTGGCTTGACAAATCTCACATTTATATGTTCAGCCAAATACCCAGCAGCCTGGTCAATGCACAGCCATCAAAACAGACAAGTTTGTAGTTGGTAAGTTACTTTCTGGAATACACCACCAACCAAGCAAACAAAATGAGCTGGCATTTGAAAACATCAAGTTACACAGGCCTGTTGAGCTGCAAGCGGAATTATAAATTATTTCGTTGCATAGGTTTATAATGCCCATCACACATGTCTTTTAGGTGGCAGCTTAGCTAATTTATTCTTCCTACGAGCCACTGCTGCTTTTAGTGCTCCTGAAATCTGTTCACTGCTGTTCAGCACATTATACTGATTCACTGCTACCAAACGGTCAAAGTGCTGTGGCTCATATGTAAAGTTCTTTGTCCGGTACGGTGACTCCTTTCTGTTTAAGTCTACTTCTCCATTTAATTTCTCCTCTTCAGTCTTCCGCTCGACTCCTGGGAATGCAACAGGAATGATTAGGGGTTTATTCTCACTACAATAGAACCATGGGCTGCTCCAGGTTTCAGCAGAGGAGCATTGACACTGTGCCTGAGGTTATCAATTATAATGACTTGGGGATGACTGACAGATTGGCACTTCCACCAGTTATATAGCCTTTCTAGACAAGATTCTGAATGCCAGCCCTCCAGTGTCTCATAACTAGTGTTTTGCTCTGGATCTTATACAATAATAAAATCACTCTGAATTCTGCTTTGTGGTGAGACAACCTCTTTGGGTTTTATAGAATACATAGAGCTGCTGTACAAACGTGCATTTATTCTAAGTACTCTTACAACTTAATATATGGCCTGTCATATCAAAGTGGAAAAGTGAAGCCAGTTTGTTAGGTAACCCAACAGTGATTAAAATCACTCACATTTTACCCTTGGACCAATATGCATGGTTTAGAAAACACCCCATGTGACCTTGTGCAACATACATACCTGGTTCTATGAAATTTTGGAATGTGTTGTTGACCATGGGGAAGTGAAGCACTATGGGAGTTCTAGGGTTATTATGGTCCATGAACACGTAGCATTCCTTTGGCTGCTTCTCATCCTCTTTGGTCAAGGTGATTTCTGGAAAGGGGATGCCTCTCTCTCTGCAGTAGGTGGAGCTCAAGTGCAGCACCTGAAAGAAAGAAAAGTGTCAGACATGCACTGAATGCTGCATGTATGGGACCAAAAGCAAATTCTGCTAAGACTGGGTACTTATCAGTCAGACATTCTCATTCACGGCCAAGTTGTACACTATCCAACAGAATCTAGCAGGCAGTTTTGTTAAATGTCAGTCTATGTTGGTTCAGCTTTAGCTGGCTTTGCATGCACTTACCAAAAACCCTGCACTATACCAATACTGAAGGGCTCCAATAAGGGCATAAGTTGGGATCTAATCAACGGCTAACCTAGCTGAGCTTCAAACCCATTCATCCAATGCCATTATGATTCTGGAACAACTTAAAAGGGAAAACCATCCCTAGGATCCCTGTTATTTTGCATACAAATGATGAGAGATGGTCTCCGCAATGCCAATGTTGTGTTCATGGATCCTCTACCCTGGCTTTGCATGTACTGATCAGAAAGCCCTGCATTAAACTAAAGGGCAGCGGTTGGGATCTGTACAACCTGGAATTAACACCAAGTTGGAAAGGATTATGCAGTATGATAGTTCATGAAAATGGAAAACTTGGATGGGAAACTTTTAGCTTGTAAATAATGAGAGCTGTGAAGTTGTATTCAGGGCCAGACTTGAAGTGGGCCCTGTCGCCTCAGGCCTGCTGCCTGCCCTGGATCTGCAGTGGAATTGGTTTGTGGCAGCTGCAAATATCCAGTGGCTAGGAAGTGAAGGCACATGGTTGGGGCAGCTTCTGTGGCTGGACGGGGTGGGTCTGATGGTGACACTAATGGTATTCCCATCCAGAAACTGTTGTACTGGGAAATACATTTGATGGCTTCACAACAGGATTAGATGGTTTATAGTGCAAAAATACCAAGGCATACAGTTATAAATATTCTTAGTACACAGTGCTACGCAATATGTTGGCGCTATATAAATACATGTTAATAATAATAATACAACGTTAATCCTCAGCCTGGTCCTATTGTTGTTTTGGGAATAATTAATATGAGGTTTAGACAGAAGTTCTTCACTTTCCTCTGTATTAGCTATAACATAGGTAGAATTATATTAGCTATAAAAGAGGTGGTATCTATAAAAGAGGTGGTATTTATTTGTAAAAATGAACTTGTGTGCGTTTTTTCAACCTTAACTACTATGTAACCATGTAAACTATTGACACAATGCCTATTGGCTGGATTGCCATTTCTTGTTTCTTTAGATAGTCAGCAGAGAGAAGCACCTTTTTAAATCACACCCAAATTATACAGCACAACAAATACAGTACAGCTGAATTGAGTCTCCGGTTGATTGGGTCTTTGTAGGGTCTTATAATAGACTCTCACCTCAAATGGAGCATCCCATGAGTAGTTAAAGGAGAAAATAACATCAACATCCCTCTCAGGCTGCAGAACCAGGGGAAAAGGAGAGTTAATCGAGAATCCTCCGTCTACCAAGTATAAGTTTTCTTCCATAGGAGTTAATTGATTGGGGAAGGCATCCAGATGAGTACCTGTATGGGAAGAGTAGGCTGTGTGACCATACCAACAGTGGAAGAAAGACTTCTTTCACATAAACTCAGATTCATAATTATCCGGACCAGGATAAAAAAAACTGTGGATTTGTTGGTCCTGGACAAAGCATTCTAAATCAGAAGATAAATCAAAGGGTGTTTGTGCTAAAGAAAGAATGAAAATCAGAACATAAAGCACTAGACAGATGCTATTGCTAGGAAGGAATGCAACTCGTACCTTTCCAAGCCAAAAACTCTCGGACCCCCAAGTAGTCCTTGTAAAGATACAGCCCCCGAGTAAAGTTATACCACTCGCCGGCAGTAAAGCGGGACTTGAATATCTCTTGGAACATGCTGGAGACAAATCCTCCTGGCATCACTAGGCGGGTCTTCAGTCGAGAGGAATCTCGCAAATGTAATTTTCGACAGTCATCTGGAATAAGAAAATAGCCTTAACTGTCACACAGGTTGGTCTGTGGGGTGTAACATACTTTCACTGTCCACTTAGATTGACCTTGAGGATTCAAGATGGCCTACTGTTCTCTGCAACTTGCCTGTTTAATATAACATTAGGACATACTAATTTCCCGGTTTGTTGAGCCTAAGAGGGAAATTAACAATTAAGAACGCACCAATTTTTTTTTAGTTTTTATTCAAAAGATTCAATATCCAGCCCCTAATATGCATATGCAAATTACCTGAATTGAGGTAATTTGCATATAACTTCTGTATACAGCTCTCTATTTTGGTTTTTCAACTGCTGTCTAGTTGCCATGGTCACAAAACCATAAACACCGAAGACTAATTGCAAAGCTGTTTAAATTATTCTCATCTAAATAAATTCTAAAATAAATATCCCGTTTAAAAACAATATGGCTCCTTGCAACATACCCGTTCTAGCTGCAACATCGACGGAAGGTGGTTTATATACTTTTGAAGCAATAACTGTGCTCAGTGACAGTACCCCCCACATATGGGCTACCAAATAGTCAATCATAGCCCATATTTCGCACCCCAGGAACTTTTTGTATGCTTGTGTTGCTCTCCAACTTTTTTTGTGTTTGAATGCGGCTCACAGCTAAAAAAGGTTGGAGACTTCTGCCTTATATACCCGAGTGCCTGGCTCTGCCAAATCATAAAACAAATTCATTCCTGACTCTAAATCTATAAAGTAAATGCAAGTTTGCAAGGGAAGGTAAACAATGAAAGGATATTATTATGTGTATACAGGGTGTGGAATTTAGTGAACCAGGACTTCAAGGCAGCCTGTGCATTTACTGGGAAGTAAATCTATGCGACAAAGGTAATAGAGAAAGGTTGCTGGCAGTGTTACTGGAGATTCTGTAGCAATCCTACAGTTTTACTCTGGATTTCTTCCTTGTTCAAAGATGAGATAAACAAATATTACCTGCCCAATCCTCTTGCATGCCTCACATAACAAATTTCAGTCCCATAAGCAGTAAAGTAAATGTTCATAACAGCTGTGCAAACTAATACCCTGGTTAGTGTTCTCTGCTATGCGTAGTGGTTAGAATTAACTTACCTATTACCCTTATTGCATCCGTCAGTGAGTTGAACCAGCGGATTCCTGTGCCAGCTGCACGGGACCAGATCTCATCAAGGTTTGCAGCAAATGCGCTGCCCCAAATACCTGTTGGAGAAATAAATGGTCCCATAAGAAGTTTCTTTTTGTCCGTAATGTTACATCATATTTCACAGGAGCTAGGGTATAACTTATAGGTAGGACTCTAAAGCAAGAAGAAGTCCCAAACCCACAAGCTACACCATTTTACTAATGCAGGGTCTACTTTTAGTGATGATGTCCCGTTATGATCTACAGCTATGAAAGCATTGTAAGCTTTCTGTTCCATGGAAAATATTACTTCAATATTTTATTGATTTATGAGAAAATGTATATTGCTATATTTAAAAAAACAACTATTTCTTAAGTAACCTTAATGTAATAAGTATCTGAATGAAAAGCAAGAAATAGGAGGGTAATTTAGACAAGCTTTTTGTTTACAGTGTCTTGAGATCTACTAATCAACAGCTAAAAGTCTATTGGTAGATCCCCATCTACCTTTTGGACACCCCTGAGCTACACCCTGCCTCTCAAGGGAGATCTTTACTTATGGTGTCCTTGCTCAGAAGGTATAGCTTTTCCATGGTTGTTGTCCAACCATATCTCTCTTGTACCTCCACAGAACACAAGGTAAATGGCAATTTTAAAGTCAGTGGAAGTTAGATTATGATGCATTCTATAAAAGCTTCCACAGCTGTGGAATCATAGAGTCAAACCACAATGACTTAGGTTTCTTTTTATATACTTGAACAGTATCCTCATGGCAGTGACGATTCTGGATGGCTAATGAGGTAGAGCGTCAGCTTCCTAGCCAGTAGATCTTTGTTTTTTTCCCCCCAAAAGCAGTCACTATCTTCATATAGCTTTAAAATTGAGGAGCTTAGGCACTGATGCAATGCCTTGTATGCCGTGTTCTTTCAATCAACATGGAAAATACATTAGTGCTGTATATTAAAAATAGAGAAGTGATAGTTGAAGGTAGCATAAACGGAGATGTCGGAGTTGAAGGATTTATGTATTGACTCCACAGCCCTGTAAGCTTTCATGCCTGTATATCATAAGGTACCCAATGCATTGGTGCCTGCTCCCTCTACCCCCAATAATACTCCTGCAATCCCACCCCCAAACCACTCACCAACACCCCTGCTTTACCCAACCTGCTCACCACCAAACCATGCTACACCACTCTCCCTCCTTCATCCTCCTCTCAAACCCCCTGCTGTGCTTGCTCACCCACTCCGATACAGAATGCGCTAGGTGCACAGTTTGAAGTGCCAGAGAGAAGGCAGAAGAATCACATGTCTAAGGTGTAGCCTCCCCCATCTCTTGCACCCTAGGCACATGTCTTTTCTGCAGACTCCTAGTTATCAGTCCTGCTATACTTTTACTAGTGCACTTTACCTTGCAAATAGCAGATTTTAGGTTCTTGGCGTCTGTGTATCAGATGACCCATAAAGAACTCACTGGCAAAATCCTCAGTACGCACAAACGCCCCATATTTCCGAAATCCGACTTCATGTGGAGTGAACTCACACCATTCTATCAGGAAATCAAAATATTTTATTTATATACAGGAATTCCACAGTGCAGCCCTCACTACATAGTGGTTTTAAAGTTCAATAGTAAAGCCATAAATTGTGAAAAAAGGGAACCTTTAGGTCAGTTCCTGTGACAGCTCCTTATGACTCTGGGCATGTAACATGCATGTGCTTCAGTGGTGTGCCTCAAAAGGACAAAAAGCATGTTTCATTTTTAGTAAAACCTTAACTCATGGATGTTCATCCGGTGATGTCCCTAAAACCCACATGTCTAAAAACAAGGTCTATTCCTTTAATTGAGCAACAATAGGAAAATAAAGGATGGTAACAATATCTGGTCTTATATACTGTATCTTAATGACCACAAGGCTACATCAGACTCCATGATTAGATCAAGCTATGCAACATTCAATCAAATTTACTGCAGGATAAAAGACTAGGTATCCCCAAAACCTGCCCCTGCATGGCCAACGTTAGCCGTATGAATTAAAAAACATCATCAGCAAGCACAAAGTCTCTTAACAGTATAATCCCAAAATTAAATCAAATGCAGGTATGGGATCTGTTTTCTGGAAACCTGTTATCCAGAAAGCCCTTAAAGGCGTTGTTCACCTTTAAAATAACTTTTAGTATGATGTAGAGAGTGATATTCTGAGACAATTTGCAACTGGTTTTTATTTTTTATTTGTGTTTTTTTTAGTTAGATTTTCATTCAGTAGCTCTCCAGTTTGCAATTTCAGCAATCTGGTTGCTAGGGCCCACATAACCCAAGCAACCATGCATTTATTTAAATGAGAGACTGGAATATGAATAGGAGAGGCCTGAATAGAAAGAGGAGTAACAAGTTATCTGCAGTCTTTCAGAGCATTTGTTGTTTTAATAGGGGTCAGTGACCCCCATTTGAAAGCTGAAGAGAGTCAGAAAAATTAAGGCAATTAATTCAAAAACTATAAAAAATAAATAAATAATATAGATCAATTGAAAAGTTGCTTACCATTGGCCATTCTATAACATACTAAAAGTAAATCTCCCATACTAAAAGTAAAATCTCCCATAAACTCTATTTTAATCAAATAATTCACATTTTTAAAAAAGATGTCCTTTATCTCATTAATAATTATAATAATAAAAAAACAGTACTTTGTACTTGATCCTAATTAAGATATCATTAATCCTTAAGTTGAGTTTAAGTTAGCTTTTACGGTGATATATAATGGCCCATTCTAAGCAACTTTTCAATCAGACTTTATTATTTTTTTTTTTATATAGTTTTTGAATTAATTGCCTTCTTCTCCTGACTCTTTCCAGTCAAATGGGGTTCACTGAGGCACGTAAAAACAAATGCTTTGTAAGGCTACAAATTTATTTTGTTGATACATTGTATTAGTCATCTTTCTATTCAGGCCTTCTTCTATTCATATATATTCATATATTTATATATTCACAGTCTCCTATTCAAATCAAGGCATGGTTGCTAGGATAATTTGGACCCTAACAACCAGATTGCTGAAATTGCAAACTGGAGAGCAGCTGAATAAAAATCTAAATAACTCAACAACCACAAATAATAAAAAAATTTAAAAAAAATCCAATATATTTTAATTACAGATTCTATTTTAACTTTATTTTGAAGTGCACTAAAAAGAATATTGCAGTAACCAACTCCACTCCTGCCAAGACTTCCACAATGCTTTGAATATTTTGTGATTTGCAGACTTTCAAAGAAGAAAAAGCTAAAAAGTTATTTAGAATTAGTTAGCTTATATTGTGCAAAATATAAATTTTGGGGTTTTAAACCCCTTTTAAAATATTTTAGTATCAACTAAATCAATACAATTACAAAATAGGAAATTATTTTCAAACCTGCAAAGTCTCCCCCGTTGATGTCCACTCTCACATTTACCCCAGCGTAGATGGGATAGGGGTTCTGGGACTGGGACACACAGGCCTGCTGGTCTGACAGTTTGGCGGGGTTCTCCTGCAACACATTGAGAGGAAAAAAAGTAAATGTAATTTAGACTTTTTTTTATTTTGCTTACAATCTTACAGTTTCATAAAGACAACATGATAGTCAGTGAGTGGTGGTGGAAACTCCAGAGCCTCTTTATTGTGGCTGTGTCTGGGTGCAGCACTGTTATTAAATGTATTGGAATGTTTTTTCTGTGCATCACATGATTAGTGTATTCCTATCTATTCATCTGCAAGGAAGTTTAGTTTTGATTTGGCCTATATTGTTCCTGTCAGCCAGTATCCAATAGTTTCTATGCCAGTTAAATCCTAAGGACGTGTCTTTGATTATAGTCAGCACTAAGCACCTTCTGATGTAAGAAGTATTCTATTACAAGTCCCCACAGGTCAGTGAAATTGACCATATGTCCATCCTTCTCCATGGCTATGAGCTCCTGTGTGCAGTGTTTGAGACGCTCAGCTGAGAATGCCCCACTCTTGCTGGCTGTCACAGATGTTTTAGCCCTGCTGATTGGCTCTTGAAGACTTTTCTGGGACCAATCAGGGTCTTCATAAAGAGTGGACATGCACCTGGAAAAATACCAGAGCAAGGAAATGTTAAAATAAAACATTTGTCTTATTATGCAAAACATACAACAATATATAACAACATACATTGGAAATCCAGGTCATACCAAGTTGATCCAGACACTCCCGATATGTATGTAACACTATCCAGGAGCTTCAGCTTTTGTAAGCCCAATAAACTTCCATAGAATGAGGTCATAGCTCTTGTCCCTCCACCTGAACCCAGAACTGCAATAACAGGAACCTGTGATTCAGAAAAAAAGGCTTACTGTATCTGAAGCGTAACTTTTCAACTTACTTTGGAAAGTCATATGTTATTGGGAACTAGGGACCCCAGTTTCTGATGCAAAATTCAGGCTTTGAAATGAAATATATCGGTTTCTCAAAACACAGAAAAGACCCATAGAGATTTTAAATTTATGAATAAATAATGTGAGTTAATTATGGGACAACAAATAAAAGATGAGTTAGTCCAATACTCGCCACAGTCAGGAGAAATCTTAGATTCACAGAGTCTATTAATAAGGGGGATATTTTATTAAAACAAAGTCAACCTAACTACCTTCCATGCATTGAACTCATTTATCAATAATTCTTCTTGAAAAAGTCAAAGTAAACAAACGTTGCAACAATTTTGTGCATCAATTCAAATCATAAGATTGATGCTCCAAAAACTCGACTTTATCAGATTATCGGACAAAAACCCAGACTTTATCGGATTATCCAGCGCAGATCTCAATGTCAAGACTTCAGGGACATCTGCCATTGACTACTACATGACCTTGACAGCTTTGAGATGGAGTATTTTCAGATTCTGATTTTTTAGCAGCTTTAGGGTATAAATAAATCTCTAAAAATGTGAGTTTTCCCCTTTAAAAACTTGACCAGAAAAATTTGAGGTTTAATAAATGGGCACCTAAGTGTTTTATTAAAAAGAACCACATAAGACTACCTCTGTTTGGTACTTTAATAAATCTCTATTTGATATTTATATGGATGCTGTCTGCGAGGTGAGGTCTGCTCATTAATTGCCTGCACTCAAACATAGGGTTCATTATGGGACATCCTTATAAAGTATAAACCAACCATGGAAGTCAGTTTATCAGATGATTGTAGTCCCATCTTGAGAGTAGTGAACTTCTCAGTAACATGGATGTCATTGGTTCTTGTTGTTGTGCTTTTCCTTAACTTAAAAGGAATTTTAAATCTCTCACTTTCAGCCAATCACAAGCTCAGGTATTACAGCTTCAAGGATGACTGCATACATATCCTCTCCCTTGTCAGTGCTGGGTCGTATTCTGACCTTTCCTATTAACCAGCACTTTGGAGGTGCAAGGAAGAAGATCTTTGTCCTTGTTTTACTGATGGGCAATGTAGGGCTTATTTAGGTGAAACTTTCAAATAGATTAATGCTGATTAGATTAAGTCACATTTTCTCCATTGGTATATTGAATGCTGGTGTAGAAAGCACCCCATATTCCATTGGGAGATCATATTCAAAATATGATCTCACTACTATAATGCTTAAACCAAACAAAATATTTCCATGAAAACTCTGTGATCAAATGTAAATAACCAATAATTCTTCTTTACTAAAGACGTTGGGTATCACTCGGCCTTTGTGATGCATTTAAACCTTAAAGCCAAACACCTGCCTGGAAATTAAAATTCAGCAGAATTCACCTCATTAGCACCCGGGGTGTTATCCAGCTTCAAAACTTCTTTGAGGCAACGTGCAGCAACCTTCTTCCTCTTTTCCAAAAACTCTCTCTCCCCAAGGGACAGCTCAAAACCAAGGCGAATGTCAAGCACCCGATTACTACACCAAGAAACAAATTTACAGATCTTTATAACAATATAATGAAGGTCTCTGATCCAACTAGTCTGATTGACTGATGAAAGTGTAAAAATACAGGTGCCAAAAGAAGAAGGCCCTGGAATGCATGGGATAACAGAGTGAAACAATAATAATTAGGAAAACTAATGGAAGAAGATGGGTATAGAGAGATTTTTGTACTTACCGTTAAATCTTTTTCTCTTGTCCTATATTGGGGGACACAGGCACCGTGGGGATGAAGATCCTGCAGCTGGAGATGGACACTAACATGTTAAACTTGACTCCTCCTCCTGCTCTGGGCTTCATCCCCTGCCTCCTCCTACTATCTCCAGTTTCGACCGAAGAAGGAGCAGAAAAAACCCATAAGAAGGAAGAGTCTCAACCCTCTCAAAAAATATAGAATTATGAACAATACTCCCAACACGGAGAATTAACAGATTATAATCAGAAAAAAACAGTGTCGTACAGGGAGGGAAGGCCTGTGTCCCCCAATATAGGACAAGAGAAAAAGATTTAACGGTAAGTACAAAAATCTCTCTTTCTCTTGCCTAATTGGGGGACACAGGCACCGTGGGGATGTCCCAAAGCAACCCATGAGGGCGGGACACTGACAAGCTATAAGGTGTTTAACTGATCACAGCCTGTAACACCTTCCTCCCAAAGACGGCTTCGGCCGAGGCCCGTGTGTGTAGCCTGTAGAAACGTGTGAAGGTGTGAAGGGACGCCCAGATGGCCGCTCTACAAACTTGTTCCGCCGATGCTTGGTGGCGAACAGCCCACGAAGTGCTAAGTGAACGAGTAGAGTGTGCTTTCACCTTGAGTGGAGGCTGTAGTCCTCGAACTGCATAGGCTCTAGTGATGGTAGCCCTAATCCACTTCGCTACCGTGGTTTTAGCCGCTTTGGACCCGCGTTTGGGGCCATCCGGAATGATGAAGAGAGAATCTGACTTTCGTACCTCCTTGGTAGCTCGTAGATAGTGTTCAATAGCTCGTACGACATCCAAGTTGTGCAGTTTCTTCTCTCCAGGATTTTTGGGTTCTGGACATAACGAAGGCACAACTATATCCTGATTGAGGTGGAATTCGGATACAACCTTAGGTAAAAAGTCCAGAGTAGGTCTAAGCACCACCTTGTCCTTGTGTATGATGGTGAAAGGTGATTTGCAGGAGAGTGCGGCTAGTTCCGAAACCCTGCGAGCAGAGGTGATGGCCAGGAGAAAGACAACCTTTTCCGTCAATGTAGACAGAGGAAGCATGTCGAGTGGCTCATAGGGATCCTCCTGAAGCACAGAGAGCACCAAGTTAAGGTCCCAGGGTGGAACTGGGCAGCGATACGGAGGTATTAAACGGGTTGCCCCTTGAAGAAAAGTTCTGATATTACTCCGGAGCGCCAGCTTCTCCTGTAGCAGGATGGATAATGCTGATACCTGCACCTTCAAAGAGCTCAGTGCCAACCCTTTCTGCAACCCATCCTGAAGGAAGGAAAGGATATCCTTCTCCTTAGCTCTCTGTGGGTCTGTGTCCCGGTGTTCGCACCAGGAGATGAAGGTTTTCCATACCCTGTGATACGCCTTGGAGGAAACAGGTTTGCGAGCCCTAAGCATAGTGGGTAAGGCATCTGCGGGTGCTCCAGCTCTCTTCAGCACTAGGGCCTCAAGAGCCATGCCGTTAAAGCCCACTGACGAGAATTCGGATGGACGACGGGGCCTTGAGTAAGAAGTTCCTGTCTGAGTGGCAGGTGGAAGGGGTCGTCCTTTGCCAGCGCCACTATGTCTGCAAACCACGACCTCCGGGGCCAGTATGGGGCTATCAAAATTGTTGTGGTGCTTTCCCGTTTGATCTTCTTGACGACCTTCGGCAGAAGTGCCAGAGGTGGAAAGATGTACGTCAGAGAGAACTGCCAAGGGATCACCAGAGCGTTCACTGCATGTGCTAACGGGTCTAGACTTCTTGAAACAAACCGAGGAACCTTGCAGTTGCTTCTTGAAGCCATCAGGTCGATGTCTGGTAGCCCCCATCTTTCCACCAGCAGTTGAAAGACCTCGTGATGCAGACTCCACTCTCCCTGGTCTAGCGTTTCCCTGCTGAGGTAGTCCGCTATCCAGTTGTCTACCCCTGGTATGTGTACCGCAGAGAGGGCCGGAACGTGGTTCTCTGCCCACCGAAGGATTTCGTTTGCTTCCTGCAGTGCTGCGGGGCTTCTGGTGCCGCCTTGGTGATTTATGTAAGCCACCGCGGTGACATTGTCGGATTGGATCCGTATTGCTCGGCCCTGGAGTAGGTGTGTTAAGCTTTGTAGTGAGTAGCGAATCGCCCTCAGTTCTAGGAGATTGATAGGGAGGGAGGTCTCCACCTGATCCCAGAGCCCTTGGACTGTGGTCTGGTCCAAGACACCTCCCCATCCCCGTAAGCTGGCATCTGTCGTGAGGACCGTCCAATGTAGGGGTGGAAATGGCCTCCCCCCTGTTGTCCGGTGGGGCTGTATCCACCAGTCGAGAGAGTGTAGCACCCGGATTGGAAGGTGTATCAGGCGGTCTAGATCGTGTCGATCTTTGCGTTGGTGTGACAGAATTGCCTGTTGCAGAGGCCTTGTGTGGAATTGAGCATAAGGGATTGCTGGAAAAGATGCCACCATCGTACCGAGGGTTTGCATGGCAATCCTGAGAGAGATCCTGTGGGAACACTTGAGTTTCCGAATCCTGTTCTGTAGTGTATGGGTCTTGTCCGGAGGAAGAAATGCTCTCCCTCTTCTGGAGTCCAAAATCAGACCTAAGTATTCTATAGTCTGAGACGGAATGAGGTGTGACTTGTTGAAATTGATCATCCACCCGAGGTCCGTCAAAGTTTTTAGGGTCACAAGGGTATGGTGAAGGGCTGTCGTTTCGGACTGTCCCTTTACGAGTAAGTCGTCCAGGTATGGGATGACAGGTATTCCCTGAAGTCTTAGTTCCTCTAGTGCTGCTGCCATCACCTTGGTGAAGGTGCGGGGGGCAGAGGAAAGTCCAAATGGCAGAGCCACGAACTGCCAGTGGTGACCGTTGACGAAGAATCTGAGGAACCGGTGGTGGGCAGGGTGTATGGGGATGTGCAGGTAGGCATCTTTGATATCTATGACCGTCATAAACTCCCCGTCTTCCATGGACGCCAAAACGGACTGGATTGATTCCATTTTGAAGTGACACCTTTTCACAAAGGGATTGAGATCTTTCAGGTCTAAGACTGGTCTCAGGGAGCCGTCCTTTTTGGGGACCATGAAAAGGTTTGAGTAGTATCCCTTTCCCCTGTCTGGTTGAGGGACAGGTTGAATGGTTCCTGCCGTGACTAGGTCTTGGATGACCTTGAGGAACAAAGTTCTGTTGTGAGTATGTCTGGGCAGCCTGGATATGAAAAATCTGTGGGGTGGAGATTGAGTAAAGTCTATCAGTAGTCCTTGAGAAACTACACGAAGGACCCAGCGGTCCTGGATTCTTTGATCCCACACCTTCCGAAAGGATTGAAGCCGGCCTCCTAAGGGGACCCTTTCGGGTGGGCACCCCTTCATGCTGAGTTGGACTTGTCGTGGGAAGGCTTGGGTGGAGCTGGTTTGGAGGACCAACCGGACTTCTGTTTGGCTGGGTAGCGTGAGCGGAAGGTGGTGTTGGGTTTGTCGTTCTGTGCCTTTGAACTTTGGCCTTGCCGAAAGGGACGAAAAAAGGGTTGTCTCTTGAAGGGTGGTCTCTTAGTTCTGGCTTGAGGAAGTAGGGTGCTTTTGCCGCCCGTTGCCTGTGAGATTATTTTGTCGAGCTCGGAACCGAAGAGGAGTTTCCCTTGGAAGGGGAGGCTGACTAGGGAACGTTTGGATGTTAAGTCAGCTGACCAAGTCTTTAGCCAGAGAAACCTACGAGCCGCCACCGACTGTGCTGAGGCTCGTGCTACCATTTTTGCTGCATCGATTGCAGCATCCCCAACATAGTTGGTAGCATCAGCTATCTGTGACAGAATATTGTCGGTAGTTGGATCCTCGGACCCGATTAGTTGTGCTACTTGTTCGATCCAGACCTCCATGGCCTTTGCAACCCAAGCAATTGCGAATATAGGTCTAAACGCTGAACCGGACGCCGTGAAAGATGACTTGCAGAATCCTTCTAGACGTTTGTCAATGGGGTCCTTGAATGCTGCAGCGTCTGCCACGGGAATAGTGGTATTCCTGGAAAGCCTGGAAACCGGAGGATCAACCGCTGGGGGTGACGCCCAGAGATCCGTGCACTCAGGCGGAAAGGGATATGTTTGGGAGAATCGCCTGGAAATCTGTACCCTGTGATCAGGGTGCTTCCATTGGGCTTTAATTAAGTCATCAAGTTGTTCGTATGCTGGGAAAACGCAAGAACTTTTCTTTTGTCTCTTGAATATGTTTTTTGCAGGTTCAACCGTTGAGACGGATTCTTCGATGTTAAGGGTAGTAAGCACTGCTTGAATAAGACCTTCAACCTCTTTTTGGGTTCTAGGTGTGTCAATGTCTGGATCTGTGTGCTCTTGATCAGAACCATCCTCTGTAGTGACCTGGCCTTCCTCATCGGAGGGAGAATACGGTTCCCTTGGGGAACTGGGAGGTGAATGTGCTGGGCGTTTAGAGACTGGGAGTTCAGCAGGCCTAGCAGGTTGTGATAAGCGCTCCAGTACCTTGTCTAAAGTCTCGGGTATGCGGGCCAGGTTTTGGATGCCTGCAAGTGAGAGGGAGAGTGCCCTAATTAAATCAGACTCAGATGTGCTAGCCGTGGGAGTTGGCGAGGGATCTGAAGTTCTGCAGGCCATACACACGGAATCAGCTGAGGCCGAGTGAAATTTGGCTTTACAATTTGCGCAGGCCAGGAAGGATATTTGAGTATTAGGGCGAGGGTGAGCGGAGGACTTGGATGTCCTGGCTTCCTCTAATTTGTCTGCCATGATGCTTCCCTCCTTGTATATGGTAGGGTACAAGGGTAGGGAGAATATTGTATTTATTTATTTATTTATTGTGAAGGAGGCAGGGGATTCCGGCCTAAGAGCAGGGTAGATGGCAGAAGAATGCTCCTTGTTTTCTGTAGATACAGAAGAGGGACAGAGTGAAGGGTAAGAAACCTGAAAAAAAATCATGCAGAAGGCAGAGAACAGGAAGAGAGGAGACTTGCCTGTGCGAGGGGAGTTCTCCCTGTGCAGTTGCGGAGGTCGCTGCGTGCTTAAGGGAGGATGTGGCGTGGACCGCTAAGTTCCAGGCTGCAGGTTCCAGTAGGGCGCGAGGTAGTGTGCGCACAGTCAGATGCGCAGGGGATCCGTGCAGGAAGGAGAGGTCCCGTGTTGGCGCCAAGAGTGAGCGCGAGGTTTGCGCGTACGGCGGAAGTGCGTTCCAGCGTGGAACGCAAGTATGGCGCAGAAGGACGAAAAAGGCGCGGAGAACAGCGACAGGCAAGGAACGTGTGGAGATTCAGGGAGAAAGGGGCCTATGATAGAGAGAGGGGTGTATTTTGAAGGTGGTAGTACTCACCAATGTGCCAGCTTCTTTATGCCCTGCGTATAGAACTTCTCCCAGTACTACACAAATAGCTATATATGTGCAGATGAATCCCCACATATATAGATATCTGCATAGGTGTACACGCCTGGTGGGGTGTATAGCGCTGCTGCAGTCCTCCGGGGAGCGGGAAGACAGCGCAGGGAGAGAGGAGCGAGCCTGCAGACCTCCGTAGAGCGGGAAGGCTATAGGGCAGTGTAGGAATCAGCTGGAAGGGCTCTTGAAAGGATCAGTGGCCCCTTTTTTGTGTGGCATGATCTTAACCTGGAGTCCTGATCATATGCTCCAGCCACTAAAAGTTGTGTCTTCTCCTTCTGAGGACACTAAACGAAACTGGAGATAGTAGGAGGAGGCAGGGGATGAAGCCCAGAGCAGGAGGAGGAGTCAAGTTTAACATGTTAGTGTCCATCTCCAGCTGCAGGATCTTCATCCCCACGGTGCCTGTGTCCCCCAATTAGGCAAGAGAAATTCATCACTTAAAAAGAAGGGTTTTCTAATGCACATATGAGGTGGATTAGTAAATGACAAAACTGTATCTGCTGGAATTCTCCACCTTATCAGTTCATGAATCATAGAAATAAGGAAAAACAGAGAAACCATTCCTGGTCTGCCACTTACTCTTCCTCTGTTTTTACATTCATCTCAAGGTTTTGATCCTAGGATAAAAACAAGAACCACTCAAAATGTTATGCAATGGAAAGGAAATTATTTATTATCAATAAAAAGTCATGATTTTCCTGTAAACTATAACATTCTGAAGGGTGCTTAGTGATGTCATTATTTTATGAAAATTGAGTCTATGGGAGATGGCCATCCCCTAATTTGGAGCTTTCTGGATAATGGGGTACTGGATAATCGATTCCATACCTGTATAATAAATAATGTACCCTCTGTAGTAAAATATGAGGATATTACAAGTCACCTCGGAGTTCCATGTAATCTAAACAAGGTAAGCAGCAGTCATAACCACTGTAAATATAATGGGACACCATGAGATTAAGCAGTTTACCCAGAATTACAGTTTTAATAGTTGCCAAAGTTAGTTTTTTTTTACGTGGTATGGCTAAAGTCACATGTGTAGTTTTAAACACAACTGCCATTAAGCGGTAATGAGAACAGATTACTATGTGGAGTGGCAAAGAGTGATGGTTTGACACCAGTTTTCAATAATCCACATCTCAAAGGCTTCCACCAAGTCTGTTTTTTTACCTCTTACAATTATAAAAGGTCAGAGAGAGTGGTCAAAAAAAGTGCTCTACTGACCCAGTTTACTAGGCTGTCTCACCTTGGAGAGCTGTAGGTTGATCCCTTGTTCCTTCCCTTCAGGCAGTGATGAAACCGGTACAGAGCTTTCTCCTACCAAAAACGTTTGCTTCTCTAGCTCAGGGGCCAAGTCATTCTTAAACAAAACAAAAGTGGATTTCATGATAAAGAAAAATCTTTGAGAGGTGTCTGAGAATCTTTCCATGTCATTCTCTCACCTCTCCAAGTCGCACAGTCTTCAGTAGATGAACATTTAACTGAGGGCTTATGCCTTTGTCAGCATGAAACACAAAGGGAACCCCCTGTTCCTGTGTTGATAGGGCTGAAAATGGCGTACTTATTTGCTTTTCATAGGATCCAGGCATAGATAGATTCAGCTGCTGATTTCCTATATAAATACAAGGGATGTTCAGTTTCATAGCAGTTGTCTTCATAACCCCCAAATCTATTCTTAATTAGAGGGGTGGCTTACCATCATGTTAACATTTAGTGTGTTGGCTAATTCTAGCAACCAGATTGATGAAACTGCAAACTGGGAAGCTACTGGATAAAAAGCTAAATAACTCAAAACCGCAAATAATAAAAAATGAACAACAATTGCAAATTGTCTCAGAATATCTCTCTCTGCATCATACTAAAAGCTGGTTTAAAGGTGAACAACTCCTTTAAAGAGGTTGTTCACCTTTGAAATTAGAAACACTACTATAGCATATATAAAACAGCTGCTGTGCAGCCATGGGGGCAGCTATTCAAAGCACAGGTTACATAGCAGGTAGCAGATATACTTTGTAGAATCCCACTGTATTATATTACAGAGCTTATCTGTTATCTGCTAAGTAGCTTTTGCCCTTTCTCCTTTTTTAGCTTGAATGGCTACCTTCATGATTACACAGTAGCCTATTTATATAAACTATTCAGGTAGTAGTGTTTCTAAAGCAAACATGTAACTTTTATCGATGCATAGCAACAGTACATTATATTTGAATTACTTTAAAACCCCTAATTGTTGGTGTTACTGTTCTTTTAAGGATGTCTTTGCTTCCTATGAGAAACTGGCCTCTCCCCGTTTGGTTTCCCAAAAGACAAACACAATCCCTATGTCAGAAATCCATTTTGATAAAAGTGAAGAGAAAATGAAGTTACACTCCCATCTTACCTATTGGTGCACTTAGGCTTCCTCCCTTGTGGATATTCCCATGAACACATAAACAGGGGTGAGCCTGAGGTATAGATGACACAAAGAGTTATAGCTCGTGATTTATTTTGTAGGTTTGTTGAACCTAAACACTAAATTCTAAGGTGATATTGTAGGGCATCTTTTCTTGCCATTGGCCCCCAAAAATTTAAAGGCAATATGAAAGCAGTATGGGCTAAGTATTGTGTTTATAATGCCATGCAGAGAAGTCTTCATGGGTGACGGCCTAATGGACAACGTGTGTCCCAGTAATGACAATTACAATTATCACGCTCGGTTCTGAATCTGCAGAAAATTGTCATTCTGTCAATCGGATTGACAGCCTCTAGAACTATGGCAAAAAAAGTTCATTGTCTTTTATATATAAATATTGTTTGTTTCATAATTCTTTTATAGTTGTATAACTTATTACCCTTCTGAACTCAAAAACCTCACTACTATGCTAAATAACATTTGACTGTACAGTCAATAAAGCCAAAGTGTACTCAAGCACAGAAGATGTCTAATGTGGATTCTAGCTGGGGTGAACTACAGCTCCCTTCATCTTCAGTCAACCATAAAGGTATCAGAAAGTAGCTGAAAGACTCAATCAATAGTTACTGCTGAAACTACAGTGTAGGTTTCAACATGGCAGTTTCCCACTCATCCTCACCGAATATGAGGTTTTCATATGCTGTTCATAAACTGATTTGACACTTTATGGTTACATCCTACTGTTAGCTTAGCATGAATCAGCAAATGGCATAATAATGTGATGTGATATCTAGACATAACAGCAAAGCTCTCTATATGCTCTCCATTATTCTCATTTAGCCCTAAAAATGATCTCTCTGTATGAAACATCACTTACCACAAGAACTCCATTGGTGATAATCTGGGTGGGGGGATCTTTACTGTGGATAGACGTTTATACTTTTATTAAACTTGAATAATACAACAGGAAGGATCGTAGCAAGTAGGGGTCGGCATTTTGACCCACCATCCCAAAATATAAATGTTTGGTCTCTTACCTTTTCTCAAGAGAAAATTCTACTTCCAGAGACTCCTGCAAAATTACAAGATCAAACAAGGATATTCAGTAGCTACAATAAATGACCACAAGTCCAACTTAAACACCATAGAATTGTAATTATGAGGTTTATTGGGTATTCCATTTATGGTGAGAGTCCTGGTCTGTGCCCAGTTAGAACAAACTATGATGTTAGTATAAAGCTAATCCAGGGGAAGAATTTTTTTATCCCCATATCGGGTAAACTGAAGATGCTTCAGGTGGAGTTTCTACTTACTTTTGATCAACAAGCAGTTAGGCAGGTTCACCTGGACAACAAAGCTGAACTTGACGGAGTTGTATCTTTTCATAATCTCAAATACTAAGTCACCCAAGGACACAGCATTGCAAGAATTGTGTTTATGAACCTTGCCAACTATGTAGGAAATCTGACAAATTGTAAAAATGCCCCACTAATATCCATGTCCCGAAGCGCACACTCCTCCGCTCACCTTTGGGCCAAGTTTGAAGTTTCGCTTAGTGCTCTGTCCAGGTTTAACATGTCCTATGTCAAAAACCACTGAGGAAAGCTTGTCATCCAGTACAACATCTCGGTCATAAAGTGTGAGCTCAAGAATATTCTACCAGAAAGAGAAGGAAGCATCGTTATGAGAAGCCGTACATTGTCTAGGGCCCACAAACGATCAGTCCGATATCTCCAACCCCAAGGTGGACATATATCGGGGAGAGATCCGCTCGTTTGGTGCCCTCGCCAAACAAGCAGATCTCTGTATGTATAGCCAGCTTTAAGCAATTGAGATCCAAATTACAGTAACATCCATTATCCAGAAAACCCCAAGTCCCATACCTGTAGTTGATCTTTTTTTCAACAGTCAGTATTACAGACAATTGCCCTGATATGTTTTTTTATGCACTTAATGGCTGGGGTGTAACTACATATGGTTGGAACTGCACCAAGGCCAAGTCATTCAATTGCCCCATTGCACCTTCACTGTTGCTAAAATGTGAGAGGATTTAAAAAAAAATAATGGTCATTGCGCTCGAAACTGCACTTTGCACACTGCATATCAAATTTAAAGGGCACCTATTGGGCAAAAATATTTTCTCCAACCCAAGGTGTGGGCTAAAAGAGCCCACACTCCGGTTGGGGGTAACAGTAGTCCCACCTGGTGTGGGTGGCCTAGCGCTGGCGGCTTTTTTTAAAACAAAAAAAAAAACTACTGTTACCCCCCTACCAGAGTGCAGGCTCTATTAGCCCGTACCTTGTGTGGGGATCATATTTTTTCCCAACAGGCAGGAGTGACCATACTTTACTGATGTGAGGTCTACTATTTCTTATGTAAACTTAACATAATAATTATCTGAATGAAAAGCATGAAACCGGAGGGTGATTTAGACAAGCTGTTAGTTGACAGTGTCTTGAGATCTACTGATCACCAGCTAAAGGTCTACTGGTAGATCCCGATCTACCTTTTGGGCACCTCTGCTTTAAGGAATGCATTTTCTAGAGTTTCTCTACCTTCACAGCTCCGTGAACTCGATAGTTAAACGTTTCATTCCATTCGGGATCACTGGAGTTGTACACCACGGCAGTCCTGGAAGCCATAGGGGAGGCTGTGGGCAGCCGCAACTGCACGTAGCAATCCGCTTTAGATACTGAAAGAGAATTCAGAATGGCGGCAAAGGCATAACTGGTGTGGAGCAGCAAAAAGGCAGTTATGGAATAAAAATAGTTTCTTATACAGGTATGGGATCCATTACGCAAAAGCTCCAAATTGACACCATTTTATCTAAATTTTTAAAAGTTATTTCCTTTTTTCTCTGTAATAATAAAACAGTAGCTTGTACTTGATCCAAACTAAGATATAATTAATCCGTATTGGGAACAGAACCAGCCTACTGGGCTTATTTCATGTTGATTTTCTAGTAGACATGGTATAAAGATCCAAATTACATAAACATCCATTATCCGGAAAGCCCCAGGTCCCGAGCATTCTGGATAACAGGTCCCATACCTGTACTAAGAAGCAAGTGACATGGCAGCTGTTTCAGGCACAAGAATGCATTTACATTTCTGTACATTTCTATTGCTTTTAGTGACTTGTGTTTGACTAAAGATATCATGAGATGGAGGGAAAAATAAATAGTACACAATGATATGGAATTAGAGCACACAAAAGAGATTCCAGCTATTAAAGGAAAAGCGTAGATAACCATGATTTTCTCAGCACAGACTGGACTAGTTGAAACTCTACCCTCTTTTGCTCTCTTTAAATATTGTGTAAAGGCATATAAATACACCTAATACAGGTATGTCATACATTATCGAAACCCGTTATCCAGAAAGTTCTGATTTGCAGGAAGGCCATCTTCCATAGACACTGTTTTAATCAAATAATTCAGATTTTTAAAAAACGTATTTCCTTTTCTTTCGTAATAATGAAACAGTACTTTGTATCTAAATTCCATACCTCCCAACATTTTAGAAATAGAAAGAGGGACAAAAAGAGTCCATGCGCGTAGCGAGGTGCAATCTTTTTGACCACGACCATTTTTGAGGCCAAACCGTGTTCATTTTACAAAATGTGGCAGGCTTTTAAAGTTTGAACACATTTCTGTGTTTTTTTTTTCCTGTTATTAAAGTTTTGCTAATGAAGGTGACTTGCCATTTAAGCTGTGAGTCTAATTTCTCCCAATAGACCTGTTATCTTATATTGTTACAATTACTTATTTTTACTGCATCAACCTGTGGAGTGTGGTTCAGTATGTGCTGGTCCTTTTTTTTCTATTTGCATTGTTTGCCTCCCCGAGCTGAAGGTCTGGGCTTGAGCACCTGGACCCCCCATATATTTGGAAAAGTCTACCCCAATTTACAATCATGCTCGACACTGAATGCTCTTTTGTAAACAATTTTTCATTTCAGTAACAAACCCTGGACTGGCGGGACTGTCCCCCTCAAAACGTGACAGTTGGGAGGTATGGGATTCTGGAGATCCAAAATATGGATAGAACCCTTATCCGAAAAAAACCCTGGTCCCAAGCATTCTGGATAACAGATTACATACCTGTATATGCAAGCAAGCAATAATTTAATTCCTAACAATTAGTGGCTTGTATGATTAGAAGCTGTAGATGAGATTTAATCCTTGTTACAGTCATCAGTGTGGCAGCTCCTTCCCTCATTATCCCCATTACTTACACAGATCAGCTCCATGTATATTCTTAGCTCTAAGCACTGTCACGCTCAGGTTATAATAGGGATGAACTTCTTTCTACAACGACAAAGAAACAGAAATATCAGTATCCCATGCCTGTTTATCAGGGTAGCCTGGTAGAGCACATCCCTGCAGTAATAACACCATACAAACATGATGTATGAATAATCATTTTATTTGGCACGCACTATAGACACACACAGGGTGTTGCTCTCAAACACGGCTTGTCAGCATTCCACGTAAACTGCCAATGGCTTTTGATCAGGAACTTCAAACAGTGGCGTTTTACAGCGTCATAAATTCTGAGACAAATGTCCATTGGTTTTCATTTTGAGGTTTTTGAGTTATTTAGCTTCTTATTCAGCAGCTCTCCAGTTGCAATGTCAGCAATCCGGTTGCTAGGGTCCAATTTACACTAGTGACCATACACTGACTTGAATAGGAGACTGGAATATGAATAGGAGAGGCCTGAATAGAAAGAAGTGTATTAAAAAGTAGCCTTTTTGCAGTTTTCAAATTGGGTCACTGAATCCCTTATAAAAAAAAACAAATGCTCTGTAAGGCTACAAATGTATTGTTAATTTGTATTACTGATCCTTCTATTCAGTCCCTCTCCTATTCCTATTCCAGTCTCTTTTTCAAATCAATGCATGGTTGCTAGGATAGTTTGGACCCTAGTTACCCGGTTGCTAAACATTGTAATTGAAGAGCTGCTGAATAAAAAGCTAAATAACTAAAAAAAAAAAAAAAACAAATGATAAAAAAAAACCCAACTGCAAATTGTCTCAAAATATCCCTCTCTACATCATACTAAAAGTTATCTCAATGTAAACAACCCCTTTGATGACAGTTGGGAAGCAATAGATTTACTATGATTTGTGTTTGACAGTTAAAGGAACAGAACCCTAAACACACACACTACCACCACTGCCCATACTTACTACCTGTGCCCCATAAATACCTTTTAGCCCATGCGCACTGGTGTCCCTGCCCCCCAAATCACTACAAATGTCTCCCTACTCACTCACTCCCTATTTACTCAATCCCTACTCACTCCTTCCTCACTCACTCCCTACTCACTCAATCCCTACTCACTCACTCCCTACTTGCTCACTCCCTACTCGCTCAATCCCTACTCACTCCTTCCTCACTCACTCCCTACTTGCTCACTCCCTACTCGCTCAATCCCTATTTACTCAATCCCTACTGACTCCTTACTCACTCACTCCATACTTATTCACTCCTTACTCACTCAATCCCTACTTGCTCACTCCCTACTCGCTCAATCCCTACTCACTCCTTCCTCACTCACTCCCTACTTGCTCACTCCCTACTCGCTCAATCCCTATTTACTCAATCCCTACTGACTCCTTACTCACTCACTCCATACTTATTCACTCCTTACTCACTCAATCCCTACTCACTCACTTCATACTCGCTCAATCCCTACTCACTCCTTACTCACTCACTCCATACTTACTCACTCCTTACTCACTCAATCCCTACTAACTCACTCCCTTCTTACTCAATCCCTACTAACTCCTTACTCACTCAATCCCTATTTACTCACTCAATCCCTACTCACTATTTACTCACTCACTACTTACTCACTCAATCCCTACTCACTCACTCCTGACAGCGAGTAAAAAGATCTAGAGAGTGACAGGGATAGATGAAGAAAGAGAGTAATAGACAGAGGGAACGTTACGTGATGCTAAACACAGAGAGAGCTATAGAACTAGACGTATATTTCTGACGCTGCCCACCCAGCCCTTGTGTAAAATCTCCCACCCGCCCCCTCGTTCGTCACCCTCCAGCTTTTGGTTCTTCTGTCCCAACGCGGTTTATTTCCTCCCTCCTCATCTCGGCGCAGCAGCAGCACCGCGGCCAGCGCCGGCAGGGCCCGGGAGGAGAGACGGGTAACTACCACCTGGAACATCGGGGAACTTCGGCAATGACTTACCGGCCAGTTCCCCGGCCTGACTTTCAGTGGGCGTGGTAACGGGGCGGGGTTATAGGTGTGTGAGACGAGAGGTGCATATCGTGAGGGGCGTGGTCAGTTGAGGCGACAGGTGAGGCAGACGTTGCTGTCAGACCGTGAAGGAATGCGCGCATGCGTGTTTAGGCTGAGGGAGAGGTTTATCTTTAGTTTCGGTGTCCGTGAGAGAAAAGGGGGACTCTAGCAATTCCCATATTAAATCACTAATCTGCAGGGCCACAGCGGGCGTCTCTCAGATACGGGATTGTCCCACCACCCAATTATCCCACAGAGGCAGCTGCAGTCGCAACAACTCGCTCCTCACTCGTCGGATGGTGGCACACTGGGACATTAGTCGCCAGATAAATCTTCACTACTGCCAGCGATTAATCTCCCCAAAATGCTTTCCTGTCAGCAAGAATGGGAATCACCGGATGGCATAAGGGGAAAGGCTCACTAATCTCCCCGAAATTATAAATCGCCGGAGGGATGGCACTGTGCGCGATTCGTTTTCCGAAGTCGTCCGAAGTTGCCTCACGAGGAAACTTCGGGCAACTTCAGAAAACGAATCTTGCCAAGTGTCATCCCTCCGGCGATTCATAATTTAGCCGGCGGGGAGGCAGTTCGGGGAGATTAGTTGCCCCAAAGAAGAGATCGGGTGACTAATCTCCCCGAATCTGCATGTGTATGTTACCCACAAGCCACTGGTTGGGGATCACTCAATTAGATGATAGAGTCTCTCACATGTAAAACATTGAACATTTTTTATTTAATGGTCTTCGTGGCCCTTTAATTATAATGTAGTGCTGTTATAAAGGGGACCAAAATGTTTTCACACGCTGCAAGATTCTTGTTTCAGCCCAGGCCCCACAGATGTTTTTTTTCCAAGGCTATTTTACTGGGAGAAAAATTTCAAGTCAAGACACGAAGTGGATCTGCCACTCTAACAAGCCAAACTCTGGCTTCTGTCCCAGGGCAGGGTAGAATATGAAATAGGATCTAGAACTGGGCCATAAACTTTTCATGCTGACCTTTCCAGGTATGCAGAGTTTGGCTCACTCCTTGGATGACGGGTCAAAGTCAAGTAACTGCATGTTAGCAATTAGCCAAACCATTTCTCTCTTATCTGACATTTCTAGGCTCACGAAATACATATTTAGGGCAAAGGAAAATGGGCATTTTAAATTCTTGGATTGCCTCTAGGACTAGAACACCTAGAACTGCAGCTCAATAGTTACCAGTTCAGTGGCATAACATAAAGGGTGGTCCCACTAGCACCTTTACACAGCCGCCACCCCAGCCTATCCTTATGGGGGAGAAGTAGGGATGCACCGAATCCCAGAAGCCTTCATGAAAGATTTGTCCAAATACCGTACGGAATCCTAATTTGCAAATGAAAACGTCACGTGATTTCCCTTTTTGCCCCTAATTTACATATGCAAATTAGGATTCGGTTCGGCAAGGCAGAAGAATTCGGCCGAACCCGAATCCTACTGAAAAAGGCCAAATCTCAAAGCGAATACTGGGTTCGGTGCATCCCAAATAAGAAGTGGCTGGGGAGAGGGACTACCGTAATACAACATCGACCCACCACTGTTTGGCTACTGTATTAGTCACATGGGAGTGATTATTTTGGCTTTAGTGATAATAATCATAGTCACTACAGTATTCCATAAGCTGCTGTGCTCTGTCTTAGTAAAAAGGCCTGAGCTAGAGATCACAAATCAGAACAGAAACACATGCTCCCAATGGGTGCTGTCCTGCAGCAAAAACACACAAATATTCCACATAAAAACATAGCCACTTGTTAGTATTTTATTTATTCAATACGCAGCAAAATAACATTTGTACCTTCATTCATTTTGGGTGAATCAGCGCAAGTACCAGACAGGTTTTAGGTTCATTCTTTTTTTTTTTTTTTTTTTTTACGTGTTGTACAAAATATTTACAGGCATGTTAAAGAACTGTGCAAGGATTTATTTACGGTAAGCAAAATAGAAATGTAGTATTAGATCCTCTCCTGTTCTGTACAAATGTGTGTGTGTGTATTGGTTGGGGGGGTGTTAATAACTGATTACTGTGCAACACAATTACCGTAATGCCATAGGAACTATGATATTAAAGGAAAAGTGCCTTGACATGCACGGCTGATCTACTCCCTTTGCTACATGCTTTGAGTTGCTGTAGGGTTTGATCAGCAGTTTATGCATTCCAAATCACAGGGTCTACAGGTGAACTCCAGTGGGTACAGAGTTAAACCTGTAAATACCAGATCAAATGCTAAAGTTGTTGGGTACTTGGAGCAACCACAGCTGCACGTGGCAACATTGAAGGCAAGAGCCAGTTATAAAAAAACAAAAAAACAAGCATTAAAGTGATGTGTTGATTTGTCAGACACCTTCCTCAGGCAACCGAATATGAATATGGATATACACACATTTATACCAGAGACTATATGCAACATCGCCATCTACTGACAAGGCCAAATGAAAGCATTGACAAAAATTGTGACACGAGAAGCATACTAAAAGACATACTGTATATCCTATTAAAGGGGGTGTTCACCTTTAAACTGTGATATTCTGAGACGATTTGCAATTGGTTTTCATTTTTTATTTATGGTTTGGAGTTATAAAAAGTAGCAATAACAATACACATGTAGCCTTACAGAGCATTTGTTCTTTAGATGGGGTCAGTGTTTGAAAGCTGGAAAGAGTGAGAAGAAAATGAGAGAGACGAGGGCAAATAATTAAAAAAAAAAAAAAAAAAAACTATAAAAAATAATGAAGGCCAATTGAAAAGTTGCTTAGAATTAGCCAGTTAAGATAACTTTAAGGTGACACACCCTTTTAATGGCAGTTGGCAAACAATGGATTTACTAAGTTACAAGTGCTTGATGGGTGCACTTCTGTTCTCTCACTATCAATTCTGCCCCGTTGCTCCTATTTAAACTACTTTGCATTCGTTCTTGCAATTAAAAATATGGACTCCCTACAGCAGGGATCCCCAACCTCTTTTTACTTATGAGCCACATTTAAATGTAAAAAAATAGTTGGGGAGCAACACAAGCATGAAAAAGTCCAAATAATCACCTGCTTTAATGCCACTGGGAGCAACATCCAAGGGGTTGGTGAGCAACATGCCACTGTTGAAATCTAATTGCTGATTGGTTGTTCTGGGCAACATCACCGGTATTAGTTCACTTTTTACACAGCATGATAAATATACCCCTTTACTATTACTACTGCTAAACAGAAATACTCCCTCCAGGACCCACAAGCAATGCTACTGTTCAGTATATACTCACCAAAGCACAACTGGACTGATCTGTAGATCACTACCATAGTAGGGTTTCCATGAACAATGCCCTGTTGTTTGGCTAGATTACACAGGTATATGTTTTGCTGTAGACTGGCACAAACCAGACTTCCCTCCAAAATTTGATGAAAGTAAAAAGTAGTTTATTTAACAAAAAAACAACCATCTCAAAAACTAGAATAGGCTATTTTTTTGAGATGGTTCTTTTTTGTTAAAGGGATCCTGTCATCGGAAAACATGTTTTTTTCAAAACGCATCAGTTAATAGTGCTACTCCAGCAGAATTCTGCACTGAAATCCATTTCAAAATGAATCAGTTAATAGTGCTGCTCCAGCAGAATTCTGCACTGAAATCCATTTCTCATATTTTTTATATTCAATTTAGAAATCTGACATTTTGTCCATTTCTAACTATCATATATATCTATTGGAAAAGCATGGTGGAACACACAATGACTGCCGTGTCCCCCCTGTGTTCCTCCAGTTAACTAGTTCAGGTGACTTTTTTTTTTTTTGTCCATTTCCCAGCTGCCCCTGGTCATGTGACTTCAGATTCATTTTGAAATTTTTTTTTTCCCCATGACAGTATCCCTTTAAACTACATTTTACTTGCATCAAATTTTGGAGTTTAGTCTGGTTTGTGCCAGTCTACAACAAAACATATACATGCCGAATTGACTCCCTGAGCTGAAGGTCTGGGGCTGGAGCACCTGGACCCCCTGTTAGTATTGGTAAGTGTACCTTGCTATCTACAAAAATCAAACACTGGACATGCACTTTCTGATTCCCCCTCTTTTTGCAACTAGACTATTGTAGATTACACAGGAACTGATTAAGATGCTCTGACCATTCGTATATGCAACTGAGACTTACGGGAGATGCAGAAATTATGGGCTTCTAGTGTTTTATGCTAAAGAAAAAATCCCAACGGACTTGACACTGTAAGTCAGTTGTAACAAGGCATGGCAATCTAATGATTGGAATAACAAAGCTGGAAGGCTTTGCAGTTAACTGTTATTTGTTCACTATGTAGTGGGCTGGAGAGTGCCAACACATTGCAATGCATTCTGCATCCAGGAGCTTTACAACAATGCTCTGAACATTCTGGATTGATGTGAAATTATATAACAGTCTCATAAGAAGATCCCTATCAATTAGCAGGGTGCTCCTATAACCACTTTCATTCATGTTAAGAGATAATAAATTCTATAAAGTACCCACAGTCTTGACACCAGGAGGCTATCGCATCGGCTGATGTTCTGAGCCTTTAACTGCTTTGTGCATTCACATTCTGTGTTGTAGTTGTCCCAGCAAAGTAAAACGAAGATTTTTACACTTTTGTACAAAAGACTTGTAAACAATTCAGGGAAAGAAATAACTTTTGGGTATGCCGGTGCTTTGAAAAATGATATAAGATCAAGGTTAAACTATAGCTGATAAACTCTAGTATAGTAAAGCTAAATAAAGCTATATATACATATACCAACAGATCTGTACAGCGCAGCATAATGTTAAAGGGGAACTCCGGCTTCCACATCCAAAATTTGATAAAGAGGCCCGCATAACACAGAAACTCCTAATATATCCAATCACAGTTACCTGTTTCTTCAAAAAGTATGAATAAATGCCATTTTCTAAGCTGAAATCCAGCTGTTTAAAGAGGTTGTTCACCTTTCCAAAACCTAAGTTTAAAGTGGATTGTTCCTGTCTCTGGTGTTTGAGTCTGGCAGCTCAGGAATTCAGGCGCAGACCCTGAACTAGTATTCGCAACTATTGCATCAAGTCTAACAGCTGCCTTTAATGAAACTCGGGGATTCTTCTCAGCAGGGAGCAGACAGCATGCAGGAACTACATAACCCACAATGCATTGCAATGTGATGTTCCATTCCTTATTGAAATTACGTGTGCAAGGAATTGTGGGATTTGGAGGATGCAAGCTAAGGACAGCTGGCTGTTGATACAAAGTAACAGTAGTCAGCCAGCTCAGCAAAGTAGTCAGAGAGATCAGCAGGAGAGCAGGGGGCTAGGCTTAGGGAACTGTTCCAAACCTCATAAAAATCATGAAAAGTCTGCATATTTTTAAATTGATGTATATTGCAAAGTTGCTTGAAATCATGTTTACTTTTCAAAAAGCTTAAGTTATGTTTTTGTGGAGTTCCCCTTTCATGACCAACAGGCAGGGCGTGGTGACTTTTGTTTCTTAAGATTGTCAGCGGATATAAACTTTGTCTGGTGAGATTTTCCTGCATGTTCGGTCCCAGCAACATGACCAGCTGCAGCACATGATGTTACTGATAATTGCATTGTGCATCTGAAAGCTTCTCATACATGTTCCCAATACACTCTCTCAGTAAGTAAGAACCATTGAGTTTCAAGTCTGCAGAGATGAAAGGAAGATACCCAGCCTGATAACTAGATTCACCAAAACATTTTTGAATGTCTCCAGTCACTGTGATAACAAGTAAATTTATTCCTTGAGAAGGTGTTCATGTGTCAACTGCACTGACGTCCTTGGCACAGAAATAATGCACGACCACCCCATTTGGATACCGAGCGAAGGCACTGTTGGAAGGAGGCAGAGAGTAAGACAACAGGGCTAAAAGAGTCAAAATACTAAAGTACAGTTATAAATCCCATTATCCAGAAGCCTCGGGAGGGTTTTCTGGATAAGGGGTTTTCCATAATTTGTATCTCCATACTTTAAGGGGCAGATTTATCAAGGGTCGAATTGTAAATTTGAATTCTAGATAAAAAAAATTTTGGTCAAATTAGACTAGAGAGTTATTCAAACTCGATTCGAGTTTTTGAAAATGCAATTTAGAGATTTATCATACTCTGGCCCTTTAAGAATAAAAATTCAACTATTCAACACCTAAAACCTGCTGAATTACTGTTTAAGCCAATGGGAAAGGTGCAGGAATCAATTTGAAGATGATTGCAGCCTTCCTGACTTAGACCTTTTTTTCTGAGAAAAAACTTGAATCGAATTCAATTCGAGTTTTCAGGTCATTGAAATTCATCGGAGTATTAAAAATTCAAATTTATTTATAAATTTTAACTAACCGAATTTATAGGGGGTTTTAAAAAAACTCACATGAATTCAAATTCGACCCTTGATAAGCATGCCTCTCCGTCTACTTAAATAATTTGAACATTGAAAAAATCCAACAGGATTGTTTTACCTCTGATGAATCTTAGATAGGATCAAGTACAAGGTATTGTTTTATTATTACAGAGAAAATAGGAAATCATTTTGTAAAATTAGAATTATTTCATTTAAATAAAGTCTATGGTACATGGCCATAGATAATGGGTTTCTGGACAATGGATCCCATACCTGTACTGCATAAAAATATTGATGCTATAAAGATGAATACCTTAGTTCAACCAGGACAATAGTACCATTGCGTACTAGCAGCTTCTTTTAGAATAAATCCAAAAGAACATAGTGTGAAAAGATAAAAATGATTAACTGTTCAGAGTATTCAGTCTAATGCGCAAGTGTTCTGTGATAAAATGCACAACTGTTCAGAATGCTTATTTCTATTAAGAGTTGTTCACTTTTGATGTAACCTTTAGTAGGATGTAGAGAGTAGAATTCTTAAACAATTTGCAAATGGTTTTCATTTATTATTATTTGTGGTTTTTGAGTTATTTAGCTTTTTATTCAGCAGTTCTGCAGTTTGTGATTTCTGCAATCTATTTGCTAGGGTCCAAATTACCCTAGCAACCATGCATTGATTTAATAAAAGACTGGAATATGAATAGGAGAGGTCTGAATAGAAAGATGAGTAATAAAACGCAGCAATAACATTTCATTTGTAGCCTTGCAGAGCATTCGTTTTTCAGACAGGGTCAGTGACCCCATTTAAAATCTGGAAAGAGACATTAAAAGAAGGCAAATAATTAAAAAAATAATTAAAAAAAAAAAGTTAAGGCCAATTGAAAATTTGCTTAGAATTAGCCGTTTTATAACATGCTTAAAATTAACTTAAAGGGGTTGTTCACCTTCCAAACACTTTTTTCAATTCAGTTGTTTTTTGATTTTTCCCCAGAAATAAAGACTTTTTTTAATTACTTTCCATTATTTTTTTTTTTTTACTGTTTTACTGTTTTTCCAAAAACATTGAAGAGGAATGTTAGTGTCTCTGGTGTTTGAGTCTGGCAGCTCAGTAATTCAGGTGCAGACTCTAAACTGTTCCAATTTTGCAACATTTAGAGGCAGATTTATCAAAGGTCGAGGTGAATTTCCGAAGTTAAAAACTTCGAATTTCGAGCTATTTTTTGTGTACTTCGACTAGGGAAAAGTCCAACTTCAATTTGAAGTTGAAAAAAAACTTCGAAATTCGAATATCGAAATTTATCATGTACTGTCTCTTTAAAACTTCAACCATTCGCCACCTAAGAGCTGCCGAAGTGCTGTTTTAGCCTATGGGGGACCTCCTAGAACCTATATGGAGGCAATTGGTGGAGTTTGAGAGATCGTTGTTTTTTGGGGGGGAAAACTTCAAATCGAAGACGCTATTTCTTCGATCATATGTTTCGAAGTAGGCCGAATACGGACCACTTCGACCCCCAAAAACCTTCGACCTCTATTCAGTTGGTCTTTTTGAATTCGAAGTTCGAAGTTTTTTTTAACTTCGAGCCTCAACCCTTGATAAATATGCCCCTTAGTTGATACATTTCTCAGCAGCACCTGTAGGAATATTAGCAACTATTGTATCAATTCTAACAGCTGCCTTTAATGAAATCCAGAGATTCTGCTCAGCAGGGACAAAGAAAGAACAGTTTACAGGGTCAGCGACCCCCCCCCCAGAGCTGCTTCAGCAGGTGAAAATGACACTTTACACTTCAATATTAGAAAAACAGTCACACATAGAAAATAGAAAGTCATTGGAAAAAGACGTTATTTCTGGTGATCTATCTGAAAACAACTAGTTTGAAGGTGAACCACCCCTTTAAGGGCAGAGACACACGCTCAGATTCGGGGAGATTAGTCGCCCAGCGACAAATCTCCTTTTCTTTGGGGCGACTAATCTCCTCGAACTGCCTTCCCGCCGGGTAAAATGTAAATCGCAGGCGGGATTGCACTCCCACCGGCGATTATATTCTAGCCTTCAGGAAAGCAGTTCGAGGAGATTAGTCACCCCAAAGACTAGTCTCCGCCGGGCGACTCATCTCCCCGAATCGCAACCTGGGTCTCTGCCTAAAAGTAACGGTAAAGTTAACGTCACAATTTGAAATCACAATGATCTTGAGCTATACTGCCCTTAGAAAAGCACTGAAAAAAAATTATTTTTGAATGTAGCCAATGACCCAGCAATTGTAAAAGCCTAATGAATGTGACCTTTTATTCCAGCTTCACCCAGTCTTAGGCTGCTTTAACCTTGTGCACAGTACACTGGTATACAGTATATGTGCTTGAGCAAACATTAAAAAAAAAAAACCAAAGCAACAATGCAAATGCATGTTAAACCAACACAGCCATGAACCTATACATAGAGATAACAAAGGTATGCACTCCCTTCCTAAATACAGACAGGAGACACTATGTAAAGACTACTTCTGTATTGTTATAAAAAGTGAAAGTAAAGGGGAACTGAGGAGATGGTATATGTTGTAGTTTTATATTTGTTATATCAGGTGTATAATGGACACCCCTTTTTCCACTGGGGCCAAGTGAAGTATAACATGTCTGGCCTCATGTTCCACTGTAAATACTAATTTATACATATTTTTAACAACGTCTGTAAAAAAAGGGATGGGACCCACCTGTTTCCAATCTTCTTTTTGCACACACTGCAAACCTTTTCTTCTGTAATAACACATTTCACTTGCTGATGAGAAATCCTTTCTTCTTGAGCCTGCAAATGAGAAAAATCCCTATTCATAACCTTTACAGGGTTTAGAGAGTGAATATATGTTTGATTTTTTTTATTGTTCCTTTCAATTTTCTAATGAAAGCAGCAATAGGTGTATGTGCTGGCTGGCTCAATCCTCCCTTGCTATTTTTCATTCTCCTTTCATTGTGTTATAGCTTTAGGCTCATAGTTCACATTTGGTTAAAAACACTGTGACCGACCGCAGTTCTTTAAAAGCAACTGTGGTTATCATGTTTTTTTCCTCCTTTACAAGTATCCAAAGTTACCTGGCAGTTTTACAACAAAAACATATATTCTATTTTTTAAAATAAGTGACTTTTTTTGCATTATACTCCACCCCTTCTTGGCCCACCTACAAAGTAGTTTTGGAAGTGGGTCATGGTAATAATTACTACAAAGTAAAAAAAAATTTTGTATTGAAATTGCATGTACAAATATATTTTGCCAGCATTTTATCCTCACTATACCCGGTGGTATTAGAGAAGTGAATATAGGAGCTGAGTCGTACCCTTAGGAACTCTGAGTGAAGCAGATTCTTAAGAACTTGGTTGAACCTTCTTCTCTGGGCATTTTCCTCAAGAACTTTCTCCAGAAAAATCTGAATCTCCTTTATTTTAGTGTCTTCTGGGAGCAAGTTTATCGCCTGCAAAATACCAGATACAAATACTAATTACTATAGACGGACAAGACGGACATTATGAGGAAACGTAAAACCAAGGGTGCAAACTTCCCTTCTCCCCTTAATCTGGGGATATCAAAGAGATCTTTACACTATTATACCATTAAATGAGGTGGGCTACATGCAGACCTTACCTTGGTAGTGTTCAGTTTTCCATGATGTTGTTCCAGAACTGCTAATGCTGCCGCAAGGTTAGGCTTTGGCTCCTCCAGTTTTATCTTTATGGGACCTAGACAATGAACATCAGGTGGGGACAGGTACATCCGAATTAAGGAGAGATAAACCTGCAGCAGTGACATAGGAAAAGTCTTAATATAAGAATAGATTTTCAAAGAACCATTTGTATAAACAATGCAAATTATAAAAAACAAAAAAAAAACAAAGAAAAAATACCCGACTAAATTTCTTATTGACAACAACTGCCATAAATATAATAACTTATAAACAGGACAGAACAAGAGAAAACAAGCACCTCCATTACTTACATCTCGGTTACCTTCCTTCCTAGGGTCATAGTGTTTGTGGCAGTATCTGTAAGGAAAGTAAATGCTTTATACACCTGAAATAGGGCAGCCTTTTTTTTTTTATAAGAGAGATACATTAATAGACGCATACAAAGAAACAATTTCTTAAAATGTGTTCCAGTGCCTTTAATACCATCCAACTAAAATAAAGGTCTTATAATTAAAACAACTCACTGCTCTGCCATGTTGGTATCCTCAAGGATGTGCACATAAATAAACAAAGCTTGCTCATGTTTGCCCATCCGGCCCAGAAGGAGAGCCCTCTCCTCCAGCAAGCCTAAACAAGAGAGTCAAATACAAGTCATTTTAGAAACCAAAATTAAAGACGTGATAATGGAATCCAAGCAATTTCATTCAGCTTTTGTCGGATAGTAAGTGTGTGAGTGTTACAGTATGTAGAACATCAGCAATTCACTTCATTGCTCACATACCATCA